>NC_043958.1:263612-346112 GCF_902148855.1 Sphaeramia orbicularis
ATAGAAAATCACAGGATGAGTGTTTTTTTTACATGGTCTGTTCTCAGTCATTCTAAACACGTTTCAAATACAACACACAGATTATAATGTTCTACACTAAAAAAAAAAAAAAAATCTGTAATTTTAACAGAATTTTCACTGTTTGCAGATTTTTCCTGTATTTTTCAGATACAGGAAATATCAATGAAATGACAAAAACAGACTGATTTTACATGTCAAATGGAAAATAATACAAAAAAACTAACTGTGAATAACCATAAAATGCCTATTTTTTAATAGAATTTTTTTTATTTTTCAAAGAAAAATACAGTTAAAATACTATTTACAAATGCATCGTAATTTCACAAATATTTCTTTCTATTCATGGGATTAAACTGTTAATTTAAAGTTTAATACTGTAAAAAAAAATAAAAAACTTAAACGAGATAAAATACTGACAATTCCGGTAACAGAAGTATTAGTCTGTCAGTTGAATCAGACTTGTTTGTTAATTGACAAATATCTTGTGTAATTACAGGAGGTTTCACAACAAAACTGTTGCAATAAATGTATTTTTGTGAATGTATAACATGTATAAGCACTGATAAACTGAAAATTATTATATATATTATTATAGGAATTGGATTGTTTTAATACATGTAAATATTCTTTAGTAAACTTTAAAAAGTCAAAAAAAAAAAAAGAAGCCAAAATCTCATGTAAGTTAGGGCAAAAACTGTATTTTAATTATGGAAAATTACTATATTTTTATGAAATGGGTTATTTTCCGTTATGTTTCACAGTATTTTTCAGCTGTCGGAATATTATTATTATTTTTGTTTTTCCTTTTTTTTTACAGTGTATCATTTATAAACTGGTCATCTTCATATTTAATGGTTCTGCTTTGGATACTTCTGCCTTTTTTTCCCCTATAAAATGTCTCGGTTTTATCCTAAATTGAGCTGAATTGTGTGATGACTCGTCGTTAGAGCCTTCTCGTTGTTACATTTTTGTAACGGATGAAATAAACGTGAAGATGCAAAAAAAAAAAAAATTAAGAGTGGGAGGAGAAGGAAGAGTGCAAGAAAATAAAAGGCAGTATCCCATTATGATGGTGCAGTGTTTGTTTGTAGTGCACTGGCTCCCCCTGCTGGTCAGTGTGTGCAGTGTTTGTTTGATAGTGCACTGGCTCCCCCTGCTGTGTCAATTGTGCAGTGTTGTTTGTAGTGCACTGGCTCCCCCTGCTGGGTCAGTGTGTGCAGTGTTGTTTTTTAGTTGCACTGGCTCCCCCTGTGGTCAGTGTGTGCAGTGTTTGTAGTGCACTGGCTCCCCCTGCTGGTCAGTGTGTGCAGTGTGTTTGTTTAGTGGCACTGGCTCCCCCTGCTGTCAGTGTGCAGTGTTTGTTTGTAGTGCATGGCTCCCCCTGCTGGTCAGTGTGTGCAGTGTTTTAGTTTGTAGTGCCCTGGCTCCCCCTGTGTCAGTGTGTGCAGTGTTTGTTTGTAGTGCACTGGCTCCCCCTCTGGTCAGTGTGTGCAGTGTTTGTTTGTAGTGTCCTGGCTCCCCCTGCTGGTCAGTGTGTGCAGGTTTAGTTTTAGTGTCCTGGCTCCCCTGCTGTCAGTGTGTGCAGTGTTTAGTTTGTAGTGCACTGGCTCCCCCTGCTGGTCAGTGTGTGCAGTGTTTGTTTGTAGTGCACTGGCTCCCCCTGCTGGTCTGTGTGTGCAGTGTTTGTTTGTGCACTGGCTCCCCCTGCTGGTCTGTGTGTGCAGTGTTTGTTGTAGTGCACTGGCTCCCCCTGCTGGTCAATGTGTGCCGTGTTGTTTGTAGTGCACTGGCTCCCCCTGCTGGTCGTGTGTGCATTGTTTGTTTTTAGGTGCACTGCTCCCCCTGCTGGTCAGTGTGTGCAGTGTTGAGTGCACTGGCTCCCCCTGCTGGTCGTGTGTGGCAGTGTTTGTTTGTAGTGCACTGGCTCCCCCTGCTGGTCAGTGGTGTGCAGTGATTTGTTTGTAGTTGCATTGGCTCCCCCGCTGTCAGTGTGTGCAGTGTTTAGTTTGTAGTGCCCTGGCGCCCCCTGCTGGTCAGTGTGTGCAGGTGTTTGTTTGTAGTGCACTGGCTCCCCCTGCTGGGTCAGTGTGTGCAGTGTTTGTTTGTAGTGTCCGGGCTCCCCCTGCTGGTCAGTGTGTGCGTGTTTAGTTTGTAAGTGCACTGGCTCCCCTGCTGTCAGTGTGTGCAGTGTTTGTTTGTAGTGCACTGGCTCCCCCTGCTGGTCTGTGTGTGCAGTGTTTGTTTGTAGTGCACTGGCTCTCCCTGCTGGTCAGTGTGTGCAGTGTTTAGTTTGTAGTGCCCTGGCTCCCCCTGCTGGTCAGTGTGTGCAGTGTTTGTAGTGCACTGGCTCCCCCTGCTGGTCAGTGTGTGCAGTGTTTGTTTGTAGTGCAATGCTCCCCCTGCTGGTCAGTGTTTGCAAGGTGTTTAGTTTGTTAGTGCCTGGCTCCCCCTGCTGGTCAGTGTGTGCAGTGGTTGTTTGTAGTGCACTGGCTCCCCCTGCTGGGTCAGGTGTGCAGTGTTTGTTTGTATGCACTGGCTCCCCCTGCCTGGTCAGTGTGTGGTAACTGCAGCAACTGATATGGTTTTAGTTCCACTGGTGACGAAGAGTTTAAAACCTGAAATACGAACACAACTCCAGTAAAACACCACCTCTGGATGAAAATCCAGGATTACACAATAACTGGGATGGACTGAAAACACAGTTTGTTTTTTACACTTACATTTTTGTTCCAGTATCAGTTTATTTAACCCATAAAGACCCAGTGGTAGTTTTACGGCTGTTTTTTTCTTTCTGCTTTTAACATTTCTTAATGTTTTATCACCATTTATTACTATTATCCTCTGTATTTTGCATTTTTCTCAGTGAAAATCCTGTATTTTTTTTTTTTTTTTTAAATTTAATCCACTGATCATGTAAATGTTCATTAAAACACCAAAGTGTTGCTTATCTTATTCTTTTTTAAATTTTTTTTAGTTTTTTTTGCTTATTTTTTTACATTATTTATTATATTGTAGTTTTATTATTCAGTTTTGTTCATTTTATTCCATCATTGATCCACTCCATGTTTTGTTTTTTTGTTTTTTGTTTGTTTTTTTTTTTTATTTTTTTCCATGATATTTATTATTTTGGATGTTTTCTTTTTTGCTTTTGTTCATTTTGATGATTATTTTATTCTTTTTTATTCTATTTTAGGGTTTTATGGCCTTTTTTCACATTATCGGTTATATTGTAGTTTTTATTAATTATTTTTGTTCATTTTATTCACTGTCATTGATCCAACTCTGTGGTTTTATTCATTTTATGCTATTTTTTTCCATGTTATATTTTTTTGTACATTTTCTTATTCACTTTTGTTCTTTTTTTTTATATGTATTGAACTCGCTTACTTTTAAAATAGTTTTCTTCACTGTAGTTCAGTTTGTGGTTTATTATTTACTATATTATTTATTAATTTGTAGCCTTTTTTTTTTTTTTAGCTTTTGTTGATGTTATTTTACTTATTTTTCTTAATTTCTTGCCTTTTTTAAAATTCGGTTTCTTCAGTTTAGTTCAGTTTGTGACTTATTTGTCAGTGTTACTTATTACATTGTTGATGTATTATTTTTTTGTTCATTGTTTTCATGACTTTGACTGTTTTTTTGTTCATTTTTGTTGCTGCTGCTTTATATCTTTTTTACTTTTAGTGATTTTTTTTTCTTATTTTTTTATATTAATTATTATAATTTTTTTTTTTCATTTTTGTTTATTTTACCCACTGTCATTGATTCAACTCCAGGATTTTATTCATTTTAGTGCTTATTCTCTTCATGTTATTTATTATTTTGCACATTTTCTTTTTCACTTTTGTTCATTATGTTGATTTTATTTACTTGTTTATTTTTTAAAAATAGTTTTCTTCACTTTTGTTCAGTTTATGGTTTATTATTAGTACATTATTTATTGTTTTAAAGTTTTTTTTTTTAGTTTTTTTTTATTCATTTTTGTTCATTTTATCCACTGTCATTGATCCAACTCCATGGGTTTTCTGGGAATCGATGTTTCAGTTTTTTATTCATTTTATTGCTTATTTTCTTCTGTTATTTGTTATTTTGTACATTTTCTTTTTTGCTAATGGTGGAACTTAGGATATTTCAGTTTGTACCATTTGATTTGAGTATTTTGAAGCGTAACACACTTCTTTCCTTTCTTTCAGATCTGGCTTTCGTGTGACCAGCGCCTACAGACACCACTCATCAGGTGGTTTGCTTTTCCTTTTCCTGTATCTACGAGTAGACATAGTCTCCATGTCAACAACTGGTGTAAAATGCACTTCTTCATCTCTTCATGGTCATCAGATATGACCATATTTGGACGTTCAGAAGCTCCGTAGTTACCATGGAACACCGTCATCATTCATACAGCATTGATTTTCCCAGTAAACCATGGAGTTGGATCAGTGACAGTGGAGAAAATGAACAAAAATGAAGAAAAAAAAACTACAAAAAATACAAAATCTGAAAAAAAAGGGCAAAAAATCTACGAAACTAATGTAAAAAAAAAAAAAAGAGTAAAACAAGCAAAAAATGAATAAAAACAAAGCCATGTAAAGAATAAAATAAAAGTTAATTTAAATAAATCAACAATGGTAAAGTAATTAGCGTTGACAAAATAAGCCACAAACTGAAGTAAATTGATGAGAAAAATGTAAGAAAAGACAAGAAAATGAACAAAACAAGTAAAATAATAAATAAAAGCTACAAAATGAACAAAAGCAATAAGAAAATGTGTAAAATACTAAATAATATGGAGAAATAGCATAAATTGAATAAAAAACTGAACTTTTGATTTATTTTGTAAAACCCAGGGAGTTGGATCAATGACAGTGGAGAAATGAAACAAAATGAAGAAAAAAAATCTTATAACATACACATATAGATATATATACTATATATATATAGAGAGAGAGAGAGAGAGAGAGAGAGATAGATATAGATATATATGTATAAAAACTACATTTGCTAGGTAAAGTAAAAAAAAAAGAAAATAAAGAAAATAAACAGTTTAAATAAGAATCAAATGGACAAACATTTAAAAAAAATCAAGTGTAATAATTAACATAACAAAATAAGCCACAAACTGAGAAAAATGTAAGAAAATGAACAAAAACAATAAAATAATAAATAACATCTACAAAATCAGCAAAAGCAAACAAGAAAATGTATATAAAAACCATAATACTGGAGAAAAAGAAACAATAAAATGAATAAAATGTTTAAACCCATTGGTCTGAAAAAGTCATTCTTTCTTCATTTTCGCTGTTTTTAATATAATAATTCTCAACTTTAATCTGACTCTTTATGAACATCTACACAATCAGGAAATTAAATAGAATAAAAATACCTGATTTTCACTGAAGAAACTCAAAATACGGAGGATATAATATTAGAATAAATGGTGATTAAAAAGTTATAGAGGAAAACTTCATTTGCGAACGTCCATAAAAGTGTTTTTTTTTTTTATTTCCATGGTTTCTAAAGCTGCAGTGAAAACATTAATGGGTCTCTACTGAAGATTCATTTATCCTGTGGTTTGTGTTGAATTTATCAGTTGTTGTGATCTGTCTGAGGACCACCAGGGGGCAGTGTTGACTTTTTAACTGTTCTATTAGTCCTTTTATTTGGGTTTCCATTTCCCCCCAAAAGTCTGAAGCAAACCTGTCAGAACGAATAAAATAATAACAGAATAACACATAAATAATGACAATACAAACTTTTATCTGTTTGAGTCAAAAAAACCAAAATTACATTATCTACGCACTATCTGCAAATGCAGAAGAAAATTAACTACATAAACACCAAAAAGGACAAAAATGAAGCAAATAATGAAAGAAATTAACAAAATAAACACCGAAAATGACAAAAATGAAGAAAATTAACAAAATTAACACTAAAAATAACAAAAATGACTCAAATGATGAAAGAAATTGAAGACAATTAACAAAATAAACACCGAAAATGACAAAAAATAAGCAAATGAAGAAAATTAACAAAATAAAAGCTAAAAAGGATACAAATGAAGCAATAATAAAAGAAATTAACAAAATGAAGACTAAAAAGGACAAAAATCCAGCAAATGATAAAGAAAATTCAAGAAAATGAACTAAATGAACCATCTCTGGTCCATATTCTGCTGGTTTCTCACATGTAAACGGTTCCAGATATCAGTCTAGTTCCTATTGGTCACTGATAGAAGTCATATTGGACTGTGATTGGATGAGTTGAGTTCTACTCCAGTGAAAGTCCCGCCCACTCTTATTCTCGTTAGGTTGATCTCCTTCATCATATACAGACGGAACCTGAACCTGACAAACCTCACACATTAGAACAGACGCTGACGTACAGGGAGGGGAGGGGGGGGGGGGGGGGGGGGGGGGGGGGGGGGGGGGGGGACAATCCCAGCCCATTTATTTGACAGCCATTTACCACAGCGAGTCAATGTACCAACAGCTCTGCCTTCGTCATGGTAGACTGGGCTGCCCCCCCCCCCCCCCCCCTCCTCCTCCTCCTCCTCCTCCTCCCCTCCCCCCCCCCCCCATCCTCCTCCTCCATCCAAACTTGTGCAGACCCACACTGTGCGTTCTTGGCGTTGGGCTGACAGTGTGGACCCAGCAGAACCTCCAGGGTAGTCTGAGGGGGGGCAGATCCAGCCGGTGTGAGTCCATCCAGGGTAGTTTGAGGGGGGGTCAGATCTATCCAGGGTAGTTTGAGGGGGGGTCAGGTCAGTGGGAGCCATGGCTCTGCGCTGGGACGCAGTCAGAGCTTCGCTGCCTTCTGCTGTCTGGTCCGACGGAGGTTTAAGAGGAAGGAAGAAGCGCTCCGAACGTAAAGGTATTCTACTGTGGACCTGGGGGGGGGGGGGGGGGGCAGTAAGACCCCCTGGAGGAGGGGGGGGGGGGTCGCTTTGGCTGGAACCCCTTTAACATCAACTTCTTTGGTTTGTTTTGACTGTTTTTTTCCTCTTCATTGCAGCTCATTTTGATTGTTTTAACCTTTAAAGACCACGTCTACGTTTGGAACAAGTTCCACATCAGTTATTTTCACCTTTCTTAAGTCTTTTATCACTGTTATGATATTATTAATATTATCCTCAGTGTTTTCCACTGTAATTCATGTATTTTCTTCTATTTAATTGAGATATTCATGAAAATTCAGCGTAAATCCAAATGTTTTATGTCAAAACAGAGAAAAACTGGAAGAAAAGTGGCTTTTTTTTTAGTAGAAATCATCTGATATTATCCTCAGTATTTACCATTTTTCACTCTAAATCATGTAGTTTCATTTATTTAATTACTGATAATAATAGATACGCCTTTCACAAGTGTTTCCCCACAATTTGGTTATTTATCCTCTGTATTTTCACTGTAAATCATCTATTTTTCCTCTATTTAACTTAGATATTCATAAAAACTCAGAGTAAATCAAATGTTTTTATGTCAAAACAGAGAAAACTACAAGAAAAGGGATTTTTTTTTATTCTGTAGAAATGAGGTATTTTCCTATATTTAATTTACTTATTATTTGGATTTCATAAAATTGTTTTATCTTTTAACCTTTAAAGATCCACAACTATTTTAGTCACAACTTCCACATTAATTTTTCATCTTTCCCAAGTCTTTTATCACCATTTATTACAAATATATCCTCTGTATTTTCCTTTTTTTTTTTTTTTTTTGTTTAAATCACATATTTTCCTATATTTAATTCACTGATATGTAGCTGTTCATTAAAGCTCAGAGGAATTTAAAGTGTATTTTATCAAAACAACAAAAGTGAAGAAAAAGTGATAATTTGGTTAAATCTGTCATTAACTGAACATAAACGCAGTCATTTTATTGCTCATTTTCTCCATGTTATTTACTATTTTGTACATTTTCTTATTGGCTTTTGTTCATTTGTCGATTTTATTTATTTTACCTCGTTTTTGTTCATTTTCTTTCCTGTCATTTTTTGTTTCTCCCGCATTTATGTCAGTTTGTGGCTTATTTGTCAATGTTTTCTTATGTAGCATTGTTGATTTAATGTTAATTTTGGTTCATTTTATTTTACTTTGGGCTGTTTTTGTTCATTTGTTGCATCTTGTATGTATTTATTTCACTTTACTCAGTAACTGAACATAAAACACCATGTTGTACAGTTTAACCTTTATGCTGTGGCTCTTCCTGTCGATGCAAACACTATTTCAGAACATAAATACTGTCATCATTTAACTGCGTTAAAGTGGATGAATGTGGATGAATATAATGTAGTGCAGGGCATTCACATACATTCAGCCCAGTGTGATCTCAACTGGGCCAGCCCTGTAAAATAAGACAAAAGTAACCTGTAAATATAGTCTATACATCAGATAGACACATATATAAAACATATATAAACCAGTTCAGCTGCAGTAACCACACACCTTATCTTAATCATCTACAGTAGAATTACTAACTAACTTTGCTTCATTCAGTTCAGCTAGCTTTTGCTAGTAACGCTCTGTCGTGTGTTTTCTTTTTCCGTATTTGTCTCTGTATTGCTCTTTGATTGCCATTTAGTATTAACTCCATACCCACCTGATGTGTGTTCGTCCCTTGGCTGTTTATTGTGAAGCGTCTTTGAGTACTTAGAAAAGCGCTATATAAAACAGATGTATTATTATTATTATTATTATTATTATTATTATTATTATTATTGTTTACCATATAAAAGGTTACATACCTCTATAATTGGATTACTTTTCTGCCTAGTTAGTGCTATGTCAAACATAACCACTAGCTACATTTGAGTGGTGAAACACAGTCGGGAGTTTTGACTAAAGGTTTTGTGCTTTAACAAATGACCAATAGTAAAAGTAACGAGCGGAATGTACGCCATTGTAACCGAGTAGAAGTACCGTTTCTTCTTCTAAATATACTCGAGTGAAAGTAAAAAGTATGTCGTATTAAAAGTACTCTTAAAAGTACAATTTATGTAAAAAGTTACTTCAGTAAATGTAACAGAGTAAATGTAACTTGTTTACTTCCCACCTCTGCTGAGCACAGACAGGCCTGTTCAGTGTTTATATACGCGTCTGCTGGAACACGTATGACTGCGTCTGCTTCACCCCGACTCCGTACACGACGGTAAACACTGCTCATATTATCAGCGGCTGGAAAAACTCCAGTGCATTTAATCCTCACATTAAGTCCAATTCCAGCTCTGAGCACAGAAAAAGAAAAACAGCAGCAGCCGCTCTGAGATTTATCCATCTTTTATCCCGCTTGAGAATATTCAATTTAGCATAAGTTGATTCATGGAAAGTCTGGTAAACAGTATTAATGTTATTTAATGTTAGGTCATTTACCTTCATTTTTAGTGTTTTATTTTGTTAATTTTCTTCAGCATTTGCTTCTTTTTTGGTCCTTTTAGTGTTATTTTGTAATTTTTTTCAGCATTTTACTTCATTTTTGTCATTTTAGTGTTTTTTTGTTAATTTTATTCACCATTTGCTTGATTTGTTCAGTTTCCCTCATTATTTCCTTCATTTTTGTCCTTTTAGGTGTTGTGTTTTTTTTTTAAATTTTCTTCAGCATTTGCTTCAGTTCTGCTTTTTTTCAGTTTTTATCTTGTTAATTTTCTTCAGCCTTTGCTTCATTTTGTCCTTTTTAGTGTTTATTTAGTTAGTTTTCTTTATCATTTGCTTGACTTTTGTTCAATTTCCTTCATTGTTTGCCTCATTTTTGTCCTTTTTGGTGTATATTTAGGTAATTTTCTTCAGCATTTGCTTCAGTTTTGCTGTTTTCAGTGTTTATTTTGTTAATTTTCTTCAGCTTTTGCTTCTTTTTTGTCATTTTTAGTGTTTATTTAGTTAATTTTTTTCATCATTTTCTTAATTTTTGTCATTTGTAGTGTTTATTTTGTTCATTTTCTTGAGCTTTTGCTTCTTTTTTGCCATTTTTAGTGTTTATTTTTTTTAATTTTCTTCAGCATTTACCTCAAGTGTGGTAAACAGTATTAATGTTGGAAAAAAAAACAACAACAACAAAACAAGCCCATCCATTGGTGGGTACTTTGCATGCGGAGGGAGTCAAAGCCCCATCATTTCCGTTCCCTGCTAAGCGTGTGTTGTGAGATGAACTGAAGTGTGAGTTTAATCTACTGGGAGCCAAAGTGAATTTCAGACGAAGGTATAAGCGGATGTGTTCTGTGATGCGTGTACGGAACGCCGACGCCGCTAAGGGATGACTGTCGGCCGCAGATCTGTGTCTGAAAAACAGACTCTGCTCTGTGATGTGGAGGAGTTGATACAGCCCCCCCCTCCTCCCCCCTCCTCCCCTTCCTCCCCCTCCTCCTGAAGCTCTGCTGATAACCTCCACCCTCCCCTGAAACCCTCATCCCCCCCCCCCCCCAGCTGTCTGTCAAAATGTCATGTCAGAACTGTTCCAATAGTCTGTATGATGGAGATCAATCTAACTAGAATACAATGGGCGGGACTTCCACTGGAGGAGAACTCAACTCATCCAATCACAGTCCATGTATGACTTCTATCAGTGACCAATAGGAACTTAAACTGATATCTGGAACCAACGTGACATGTCCGGAAAACCAGCAGAATATGGACCATAGAATGGTTTATTTCGTTCATTGTCTTCGATTTCTTTCATAATTTTCTTCATTTTTGTCCTTTGTTGGTGTTTTGTTCATTTTCTTCAGCATTGCTTCATTTTATTGTTTTATAGTGTTTATTTTGGTAATTTTCTTCAGCATTTGCTTAATTTTTGTTGTTGTTGGTGTTTATCTTGTTAATTTTCTGCAATTTCTTTCTAATTTTTTCATTGTTGTCCTTTTTGATGTCTATTTGTTAATTTTCTTCAGCCTTGCTTCGTTTTGTGTTTTAGTGTTATTTTGGTTATTTTTCTTTCAGCTTTACACGCCATTTCTGTCACTTTTAGTGTTTATCCTTGTTCATTTTCGTCAGCATTTGCTTCATTTTGTCATTTTTGCTGTTCTGTTAATTTTCCTCAATTTTAAAAGTCCATATCTGACTTCCCTCAGTGATCAATAGAATATTGATATCTGTAATGTCATAAACCATCTAAATATGGACCATTAGAAGGAAAGGCACATTTTTAATATTTCAAAAAATTAGTCAAAAATTGAAGAGTAAATTCTTTTTTTTTTTTTTTTTTTCACTTATATTTTATTGTGTCATTTTTGAGGTTTTCCAACACAAATATTTCGAACACAGTGTCAGTCGTCGTCCTGTATATTGTCCATTTTTTTCCATTGATCTTCATGTTACTGGCTGTACTCTTATGATATTAGTAAGTCTCTCCATGTTGTGAATTTCTTCCACTATATCTCTCTAGTTATTTTGGGGGGGGCTCTTTACACCATTTTCATGTGATGGCTTTTTTAGACGCTACCAAGATGATTTGAATCCAATATTTATCCTTACTTGGTCTTTCTTTTCCTGTTAAATGACCCAAATAGAACACAGAACATGTCCTCGGTAGGTCATATTCCAATATTTTTCCAAATTCTTCGCTGATATTATTCCAATACTGGGATAATTTTGTACGCTGCCAACAAAACATGTGCGTGACCCCATCCTGCTCACCACACGACCTCCACAGGGCTGAGGGAATGGTAGTGAAGGGGTTTGGATCTCATTATGTTTTTCCAATTTCTGGAATTAGATGTGGACACTTGAGTTTCACACATTTCATAACGTGTCATTATTGAGTTCTTTACTCCATTTGTCTCTAAAATACAGTCGAAGTTTTCCTGTTAGAACACCGATCCCTGATACAGTTCAGTTTGAATTTTTCCTCCTTTGTTCTTATTGGCTTTAACCCACAATGTCAGTCATCTGGTTTATTTCACCTGGGAGGGAGTGAGAGAGGAGATAGATTTTACTGGGGAATCAGTGTTGTAGAAGATGACGTGTTTCCCACGGTAACTATGGCAACTCAGGTCTTTGAGGGATAAGAATTATGTAAAATTAATGCTTTTTTTTTAAAGAAAGTAATTATACTCAGAATTACCACCAAGTTGTGAAAACACAAAATGAACAAAGTGAGTAAGAAAATGTTCAAAATGACAATAACATAATAGAAAATAAGGATAAAATGAAACAAAATGAATTAAAAAATGTCAGTTCACCAGTAAAAGGATCAGTGACAGTGGATGGACACACTGGGTTATGTTCAGTTAATGATATTTTTTGCTGGAAGTATACTCAGTGCCATGAAAACACAACACTTGAAGATTCTTATATATTTTTAAATCAATGAGGATTTTTATTCCATAAACTCTTTGGAATTAATCATAGGCCATTTCTATACAGTAAAAATAAAAAAATCACATCCAAATTTGTTGACAAAAAATAAGGATAGAAGAAAGAAACTCCAGGACCCCCAAAACCAACAGTCCCACAGCGGTCCTGGAGGTGCTGCAGCTCAGTGTAGCGTTCCTGCTGTGGCGTGGTCACAGGTGCTGGTCAGGTCCAGGTCTGTCTGCAGTTGGGCCAGTTTCCTTCATGCCTCTATTGCATCCTGACTATGGTTGGACACATTGCATCCAAAAACGGCGCGCCACCTGCCGAGCACAGATTCCGGCCCTCCAGGACCCCATAGCATGGCATCTGTGTCAGGTGTCAGTCTGGGCATCGCTGAGTTATTGCAAATGATTTTGGGGGGCTTTTCAGTTTGCCCTTTATATACAGAACATGAGCACTCCTGAACTGACCACAGTTCCTTAAGTTGGAGCCGTTCATTGCTGAGCGATGAAAAACAAGTCTTATGAACGCAGACAAGTTCATTCAAGCGTGACAACAGCTCAACCCGTCTCAGGTTGTTAAGAAACTGTCTGGGATTATCTTCTACAGTGAAACTGAAACATACTGATGCAGCTCAGGAACAATAAAACACATTCAAGTGTTGGGTTTTCTTTGGCACTGAGTATATCACTTTTTCTCCAGTTTTCTCTGTTTTGATATATAAACCTTGACTTCACTCTTACTGAGACCCTTATCTACAGAGGTGTATTGCATTGTTTTTTTTCTGCTTTAACATCAATATAAAAACCACTTAAAGGTTTTAATGAGTCCTCAGTTGAAGTTCATCACCGCTCAACGTGTGGAAAGAAAACTGTGAAAGGCACAGATCTGAGTCCTGTTGGACTGCAGTACGCAGCAGCACCCCACACACACACACACACACACACACACACACACACACACACACACACACACACCTGCCTGTCCAGGTCTGGATAATCCTGAGGGCAATGGGCTGTGAAATTCACATCAGCCTTGAGCCCATCCTCTGCCCCCCCCCCACACCCACCCCCTTCCATCGGGGAGATAGCTGAGGGTCCGTCCCGGCCTTGACTGGGCTGATCAGAACACTGATATCCATCTGTTTATGGCGGCGAGGCCACTGATGCAGAGAGAATGGGGTTGAGGAGGGTCACATGAGTGTGTGAGTGTGTGTGTGTGTGTGTGTGGGGGGGGGGGGGGGCTAGAAATCTGATGGTGACCTTCAGTGACCTTATGAAAATAAAAAAAAAAAAAAGTGAGGGAAATGACACGGCAACACAGTCAGCTTCACACCAGCAAAGTCACAGCAACACCTGAGTCTGAGTCCACCTGAACAGCATGTATGTGTGTGTGTGTATATATATATATATATATGTATGTCAGGGTAGAGACTGCGATCTGGTAGGATCGGCGATTCTACCAGTAGAGACTCCGATCGTAGTCTCTACTGGTAGAAACTCCGATCCGAACCCTAACCCTTCTACTGGCAGGATCGGAGTTTTCTACCAGTAGAGACTCTGATAGGAGGTTCTACTGGTAGAGACTGCAATCCTACCAGATCGCAGTCTCTACCCTGACATACACACACACACACACACACACACACACACACACACACAACACACCACACAGACACACACAACAAGTTACAAGTGAAGAAGAGTTTAACCCAAACGTGTGTGTGTGTATGTGTGGACACACCAGGAAACCCATCATGTTAGAATGTAGTCGTAGATATTGGAGCGTTCTAGATTCAAACCAACACATATTTATGTTCATGTTTATGGAATGACTTCTACTGACATCGACTATAGTAAATAAACTCATCAGCACATTTGTGACTTCATGGACAGACCCTCATTACACACTAGTGTTTCTGTCATCAGTCAGTACTTATGTGTATAGTTTAGCTCACATGTCTGATGGTAAATCCACTCCTGTGGTCGTTCATTTGCCTCCACCGCTGTGTGGAAGTGCACCATCCACTTAACTGCTTCACCTTCAGGAAGGCTGCCCCCCCCCTCGGCCCCCCGGCCCCCTGGTGGAGGGCCACAACAGCAACACAAATGTCTGAGAGGAGGAGGTGGGGGGGCAGTCTGCATGGAAGTCCTGTTGGATAAGTGAGTCACATTAGTGTGTGGAATTGATACAGCCCCACCCCCACCCAGCCCCCACCACCACTGGGTCCACACAGTAAATTAAAGCCGTCATCTAGATTTCACAGAGTGTGTGTGAAAGTGTTCCAGATGTCTGGAGTGAGTGTGTGTGGACTCTGAGGAGTTTATTTAGTTAGAGACGCACAAATAAACGACAACACACACACACACCTCCACTAGTGTAAAGGTGGAGGTAAACACCAGGATTCCTGTGTTTCTCCTCTGTCTCTGTTTGTGTTGTGCTGCTGGTTCATTAGCTCAGAAATGTGAAGGGTTGTGTAGTTAGTCGTCTTCAGCTCCCCCCATCCGGGAGGGTCCAAACAGCAGAACCACCTCATGTGTACTCTGCAGTAGTCACATCAAACCTTTTTATCAGTTTGTTTTTTCCATTTTTTTCTTTCCTTTTTTTTTTGTATTTCATCAACTTGAGCCATAAATAACTAGTGGTTCCAGGCACAACAAGCCCCGCCCCTCACACCTACTGGAGCTTATTTTGGCATCGACCCAGCTGATGTCATCATGTGTACGTGTGTGCTGATGTCATCATGTGTACGTGTGTGCTGATGTCATCATGTGTACGTATGTGCTGATGTCATCATGTGTACGTGTGTGCTGATGTCATCATGTGTACGTATGTGCTGATGTCATCATGTGTACGTGTGTGCTGATGTCATCATGTGTACGTGTGTGCTGATGTCATCATGTGTACGTGTGTGCTGATGTCATCATGTGTACGTGTGTGCTGATGTCATCATGTGTACGTATGTGCTGATGTCATCATGTGTACGTGTGTGCTGATGTCATCATGTGTACGTGTGTGCTGATGTCATCATGTGTACGTGTGTGCTGATGTCATCATGTGTACGTGTGTGCTGATGTCGTCATGTGTACGTGTGTGCTGATGTCATCATGTGTACGTGTGTGCTGATGTCATCATGTGTACGTATGTGCTGATGTCATCATGTGTACGTGTGTGCTGATGTCATCATGTGTACGTGTGTGCTGATGTCATCATGTGTACGTGTGTGCTGATGTCATCATGTGTACGTGTGTGCTGATGTCATCATGTGTACGTATGTGCTGATGTCATCATGTGTACGTGTGTGCTGATGTCATCATGTGTACGTGTGTGCTGATGTCATCACAGACACATTTCACCCATTAGAAGTCAACAGGAAAAAAAATATATAAAGATTTGAAAAACTCATCAGAAATGTAAACTTTGACCTACTTTTCCCTAAATGTAATCTGTTTTACATCACTGTCAGTATATAAACCCACTCTGGTTTGAATTCAGCCAATAGTTTTACTGATAAAGTGTAAACAAACAAACAAACAAACAAACCAAACCAAAAACAGTACCCTTGCCTCCCCTTTGGGGGGGGCAACAATACCAAATACTCAAAGAATACTGCAGTACTGAATACAAATACTGAATACAAATACTGCAAAGAAAGTAACAGTAGTCTACTCTGTTCCAACCCGACAATTTATATTCAAATTAGGAAACAATTATTGTGAACTTTGCAGCAGCCCCTATCTCTCGCTTGCTCCCTCTCTCTCTCTCTCTCACTCTCACTTTCTCTCTCTCTCGCTCTTTCACTCTCTCTTGCTTGCTCTCTCTTGCTCTCTCTCTCTCTTGCTCTCTCCCTCTCTCTCTTTCTCTCTCTCTCTCTTTCTCTCTCTCTCACTATCTTTTGCTCTCTCTCTCTTTCCTTTTCTCTCTTTTGTTCTCTCTCACTCTCTTGCTCTCTCTCTTTCTCTCTCTCTCTTTTGCTCTCTCTCTCACTATCTTTTGCTCTCTCTCTCTCCTTTTCTCTCTCTTTTGTTCTCTCTCTCTCTCTCTCTCTCACTTTCTCTCTCACTCTCTCTGCTCTCTCTCTCTTTCTCTCTCCCTCTCTCTCTCTCTCTCTCTCTCTTTTGCTCTGTCTCTCTCACTATCTTTTGCTCTCTCTCTTTCCTTTTCTCTCTCTTTTGTTTTCTCTCTCTCACTCTTTTGCTCTCTCTCTCTCTCTGTCTCTCTCTCACTTTTGCTCTCTTACTCTCTCTCTCTCACTCTCTCTCTCTCTCTCTCTCTCTCTCTCTCTCTTTGTAGATCTATAATGCACATGTAGAAATGATAAGTTTATCCATAATATTGTTAAAATTGCACTGATTTTTCTTAAGAAATTTCTTTTTTTTTCCAGGTTATTCATATCTTTTTTGTTTGGATAGTTTATAAAAGTAAGTATATTCATCATTTAATGTTTTTTTTGCACTAAAACAGATACAAACATGTGCAGTTGTCATTATTTCTAGGTTTTTCTGTTATTATTTTACTGCAGATCAAATCAGGCTGAATGTGGAACTGAACTAAAAGGAGTTTGGGAGCCTGTATTAGAATAAATGGTTAAATAGAGAACCAAAGGAAAATGGGAGCTACCACACAAGTCAATCTGAGTTAAAACAGGTTATGTTTTATTTAATTAAGGGGCGTTAAATGTCATATTCCTACTTCCACCCTAAACATGTTCACAGTTACAGGACAGTTCTGTGGAGCTGCCAGTTCATAAAAGCCTTCTGTTTGTTGCTTTAAAGCCCAAAAGTCACAGATCTTGTTCAATTGTGAACCCATCTGTGGAATATCTGAGTCTGCGATACTTTTGTGCAGGCGAAATGTCACTATTCCAGGTAATTACATTGATATTCAGATCCAGAGCCGCAGTGTAGATTCTATTATTTGATTCAGCTCACATGCATAATGAAAGAGAATATAATGAAATATCAGATTCTAGTTCTCATGCGACAGGGATGATTTTAGTTCAGCTTCCACATTCAGATCCTTTAAAATAAGAACATCAGAACATACAAATAAGGACAACCATGTTTTAATGGAAAAAATAACATTAAACTATGAAAAAAAAACAAAAAAAGATGTAAAAAACCTGAATAAAAAATAAATTTCTCCAGAAAAATAAGTGCAATTTTTTTTATATAAACACATGTATGAATTTATTGTTTCATATATATATATATATATATATATATATATATATGTGTGTGTGTGTGTGTGTGTGTGTGTGTTTTTCTCAGTGTTATCCATAATGTCTCCTAGGTGAATTTATTTATTTATGAAATTTTTTATTCACGTCAGTCTCATATACAGGACATCAAGGCAAGTTTATTTGTGTCGCACATTTCAGCAACAAGGTAATTCAAGGTGCTTCACACAGGACACTGAAATACAACGACAGGGAAAAGAAACACATTTAAGACATTATAAAAGAAACATGTAGAAGGTGATCAAAAACAGCAGGTACGAAAACAACCCATAAAACCCAAAAATATAAAAACGCACACATATTAAAGTAAGAGTTGCAGTGCAGAGTTTGGAAAGAGAATATTCAGTTTAAAAAGTCCGAAGCCTTTTAGTCAGCAGCAGCAGTGAACAGGTGAGTCTGGAACCTGGACTGAACAGAACTCAGACTCTCAGCAGACCTGATATTTTCTGGTAGTTTGTTCCAGATATCAATAGTAATACTTTTCTCTTATTTTCAAAAGAAAAACAGGGTATCAATAATGCTCACTGAAAGGAAGAAAAAGAGAAAATAAATAAATGAATAAAATAAATCAATAAATAAGTGGTTAATTTTGTTGCTTGTTTTGTTATTTTTTTCTACAACGTTCAGTTTGTGGGTTATTGTTTTTAGTTAATTATACTTTTTTTAAAAAAAATCATTTTGGCTGTTTTTGCTCATTTTTTGTTTATTTTATTCATTTTAATTCATTTTAATAAGTTTTTTGATATATATATATATATATTTTTTTTTTTTTTTTCTATATCATTTATTATTTAGTAAATTTCTTACTAATTTTTGTTCATTTTGTTGCTTATTTTGTTATTTTTTCTACTACTTTGTTCAGTTTGTGGGTTATTTTTTTGGTGAATTATTATTTTTATTCATTTTTAAAAATCATTTTGGTTGTTTTTTCTCATTTTTGCTTATTTTATTATTTTTAATTCATTTTAGTACATTTTTTTAAATCATTTTTTTCACATCGTTTATTATTTTATAGTTTTCTTATTCATTTTTGTTCATTTTTTTGATCACTTTGGGGTTCTTTGTTCATTTTTTGGTTGATTCCTTTTTTATTCATTTTAGTAATTTTTTTGATATTTAAAAAAAAAAAAAAATTCTATATCATTTACTATTTAGTAAATTTCGTATTCATTTTTGTTCATTTCCTTTATTATTTACTGTATATAAACCCAGTGTGTCCATCTGCTGTCACTGATCCAACTCCGTACTTGTTTTTTCAGTTTGTCTTTTTTTTTTCTCCGTGTCCGTCCGTCTTTTGCCCTCGTCTCCGTCTTCTTCACCTCCACTTGACTCCATCTACGTTCCGCCTCTAAACCAGCTGTGCGACAGTTGTTTTTGCGCTGGTTTTTCCGTCTCTGTCTGTGACGGTAACTGGCCTGGAACACCAGAAAACTCCCCAGAATCCATTTGTCAGTGTCTGCTCAGACTGTTAGCTCTGACTCCTGCAGTCCAGACCCAGGGCCCAGCTGACAAAGGCTGATATATCTGATTCATGTGTGCTTTCATTTCACAGGCTGAAGCTAGAGCTGCCTATATCACACTGATAGATTTTTCATACTTTTAAACCTATTGACGATGAAGAATTTCTGGACTCCTCCCATCACTTCAGACTGATTTCCTCTTCAAGTTTCCATTAATTTCAGCACCACATGAAAATGAGGCTGCAGAGGCAATAAAAGATGCACAGAATATTCATCTCATTTACTGTTTTTTTAATGTGGCTGCGAAAAAATTTATATTTTACAGAGAATCCAATATCATCGACGTATAGGGAAAATACATTTATTCAGTGTGGGGTCGAAGGTCAGAAAATAAAACGACGACACTTCTTTTGTTTTTGTTTTTTTGTGGATGACATGATATGGTACAGAGACGTGTGACATTTAGATGGATGTGGACAAAAGTATGTGGACACGTTGAATCCAGGTGTTTGTTTTCTAACAGGGGTCTGGGATCCAAAACTAAAAGGACTAATGAATATAGTTTTTTTTTTTTGTCCATGACTCTGATTTTAAATGTTCTTCCTCTAAATTTCTAAAATATTTTTCATGCTCTGACTGTAAATAATAATTTTCTACCACATCAAATCATCTACTTTCATCACATCCGACTGAAGGAGAAAAATCTACCGTTAAACTTTGTTGTTCTACTTGTGAAACATGCTCAAAAATCAGTTTTCCTTCAGTTATCCCAGTGTTGCCCTCACATGTGGATCTAAAGCCTGTTTCAGACCCATTTGTGCTTCGTCCTTGTGTGTTTTTGTGTTTTCCCCTTCGGTCTACGTTTGTCCCGTCGCGTAGCCGTGATGTGGCGCTGCGATGCGTGATCTGAGGCAGAAGCGTGTCAGGAGGAGTGTGGATGCACTAAATACATTTGTATTTATTTATTTTCGTCCTGCCTGTCGGATAAACGGAATCTGTGTGCGACATGGATGGAAGACCACGGCTTCCTTTAATACATGTGACACTTCCTGTTCCTGCTGCCGTTTATCCTCCACTATCTCATTTTCCTTCCCGTGCGTTGATGACACTTTGTATCAGGGCGACTGGTGTGGAGGAAACGGTGCTTTTCAAACACCGTCTGCATCTGATCAAGCCGATGATTTTAGCGTTTGGCGTTGCACTGTAAAAACAATATGTAATTTAACACAATTTTCACTGTTTATCTTTTATTTATTATTATTATTATTTCTTTTGCGCTGTAGTTTATCTTTTTAGTATTTAAATTTTTTTTGGCACTGTAGTTTATCTTTTTATAATTTTAAAAAATATTTTAATTTTTTTTTTGAACTGTAGTTTATCCTTTTATTATCATCATTATTTTTATGCACTGTAGTTTATCTTTTTATAATTTTAAAAAATATTTTAATTTTTTTTTGAACTGTAGTTTATCCTTTTATTATCATTATTTTTATGCACTGTAGTTTATCTTTTTTTAAATTTTTTTGCATTGTAGTTTATCTTTTTTAATTTTTATTTTTTTTGCGCTGTAGTTTATTTTTTTTCCACTGTAGTTTCTTTTTTAATTTTTTTATTTTTTTTTGTGGTGCAGTTTATTTTTTTAAATGTTTTTTGCACTGCAGTTTATCGTTTGGGGGGGGGCTGTAGTTTATTTGTTTTTTATTATTATTATTTTGCAGTGTAGTTGATCTTTTTATATAATTTTTTTGCTGTAGTCTATCTTTTTATTAGTTGTTATTTTTTTGCACTGTAGTTTATCTTATTATTATATATTTTTTGCATTGTAGTTAATCTTTGTGTGTGTGTGTGTGTATATATATATATATATATACATATATACACATATATATATGTGTGTGTGTATGTGTGTGTGTGTGTATATATATATATATATAAATATATATATTTATTTATTTATTATTATTATTATTATTTTGTGTAATTACGGGAGGTTTCACAACAAAAATGTTGAATAAATGTATTTTTGTGAATGTATAACATGTATAAGCACTGATAAACTGTCCAAATACAGTTTTTATCAGTGGATTGGACAACTTAATATCATTGAAAATTATTTATATATATATTTATAGGTAATTTGACTGTTTTAATACATGTAAATATTCTTTATTAAACATTAAAAAGTAAAAAAAAAAGCAAAATCTCATGTAAAGTTGGGGCAAAAAACTGTATTTTAATTATGGAAAATTACCGTAGTTTTATGAGATGGTTATTTTACAGTATTTTTTTGGCACCCCTGCTGCCGGAATAATACCGTTTTTTTTTTTTTTTTTTTTTTTTTTTTTTTACAGTGTGGAGTCAGAACCTGTATGTGAGGTAAACAGGCATCATGCAAATTCCAACCCTTCAGAAGTTCCGATAACTCCATTTGTTGACATTTGACTTCCTTTTCTTCTTCTATTATCTGGACCAACGCAGCATAAGCCTGTTCTCCTTCCAAACCTCTAACACAATACAGCCGCACAAAACCCGATAACGCCGTCGTTCCAACTGTTTCGGAGCCACGCAGCAGAGTGACGGCAGGGGGGCAGGAGGCTCTATCTGCCCACGGAGACCCCCCTCTAACCCCCCCCCCCCCCCCCCCCCCCCCAAAAGCCCACTTCTCCTGTCAATCACACTGGCTCTGACTTTGACTAAGTTCTTCTGCCCGAGGAAAAGCTGAATACACTGTTCTGATGATGACACTGTTGTGATGATGATGACACTGTTCTGATGATGATGACACTGTTCTGATGATGACACTGTTCTGATGATGATGACACTGTTCTGATGATGATGACACTGTTGTGATGATGACACTGTTCTGATGATGATGACACTGTTCTGATGATGATGACACTGTTGTGATGATGACACTGTTGTGATGATGACACTGTTCTGATGATGATGACACTGTTCTGATGATGATGACACTGTTGTGATGATGACACTGTTCTGATGATGATGACACTGTTCTGATGATGATGACACTGTTCTGATGATGATGACACTGTTGTGATGATGACACTGTTGTGATGATGACACTGTTCTGATGATGATGACACTGTTCTGATGATGACACTGTTCTGATGATGACACTGTTGTGATGATGACACTGTTCTGATGATGATGACACTGTTCTGATGATGACACTGTTCTGATGATGATGACACTGTTGTGATGATGACACTGTTGTGATGATGACACTGTTCTGATGATGATGACACTGTTCTGATGATGACACTGTTCTGATGATGATGACACTGTTCTGATGATGACACTGTTCTGATGATGACACTGTTGTGATGATGACACTGTTCTGATGATGATGACACTGTTCTGATGATGACACTGTTCTGATGATGATGACACTGTTGTGATGATGACACTGTTGTGATGATGACACTGTTCTGATGATGATGACACTGTTCTGATGATGATGACACTGTTCTGATGATGACACTGTTCTGATGATGACACTGTTCTGATGATGATGACACTGTTGTGATGATGACACTGTTCTGATGATGATGACACTGTTCTGATGATGACACTGTTCTGATGATGATGACACTGTTGTGATGATGACACTGTTGTGATGATGACACTGTTGTGATGATGACACTGTTGTGATGATGACACTGTTCTGATGATGACACTGTTCTGATGATGATGACACTGTTCTGATGATGATGACACTGTTGTGATGATGACACTGTTCTGATGATGATGACACTGTTCTGATGATGATGACACTGTTCTGATGATGATGACACTGTTGTGATGATGACACTGTTGTGATGATGACACTGTTCTGATGATGATGACACTGTTCTGATGATGACACTGTTCTGATGATGACACTGTTGTGATGATGACACTGTTCTGATGATGATGACACTGTTCTGATGATGACACTGTTCTGATGATGATGACACTGTTGTGATGATGACACTGTTGTGATGATGACACTGTTCTGATGATGATGACACTGTTCTGATGATGACACTGTTCTGATGATGATGACACTGTTCTGATGATGACACTGTTCTGATGATGACACTGTTGTGATGATGACACTGTTCTGATGATGATGACACTGTTCTGATGATGACACTGTTCTGATGATGATGACACTGTTGTGATGATGACACTGTTGTGATGATGACACTGTTCTGATGATGATGACACTGTTCTGATGATGATGACACTGTTCTGATGATGACACTGTTCTGATGATGACACTGTTCTGATGATGATGACACTGTTGTGATGATGACACTGTTCTGATGATGATGACACTGTTCTGATGATGACACTGTTCTGATGATGATGACACTGTTGTGATGATGACACTGTTGTGATGATGACACTGTTGTGATGATGACACTGTTCTGATGATGACACTGTTCTGATGATGATGACACTGTTCTGATGATGACACTGTTCTGATGATGATGACACTGTTCTGATGATGACACTGTTCTGATGATGACACTGTTGTGATGATGACACTGTTCTGATGATGATGACACTGTTGTGATGATGACACTGTTCTGATGATGATGACACTGTTCTGATGATGACACTGTTCTGATGATGACACTGTTGTGATGATGACACTGTTCTGATGATGATGACACTGTTGTGATGATGACACTGTTGTGATGATGACACTGTTCTGATGATGATGACACTGTTCTGATGATGACACTGTTCTGATGATGACACTGTTGTGATGATGACACTGTTGTGATGATGACACTGTTCTGATGACGACACTGTTCTGATGACGACACTGTTCTGCACTTCTGCCAAAGTATCTGCGTCAGACGTGAAGGCCCAAACCCTATGCACCCCTAACCCCTTGGCCCCTCCCCCTTACCCATCCCCCTTGGCCCCTCCCCCTTACCCCTACCTTTTAAAGGACACCTCATAGATATAAACACTTTCCTCATATAATTTCACTTTTTCTTTGTCATTATTTTACTGGTTGAGTTCCAGTTCAGATCATATTGGTCTGAATGTGGAACCTGAACTCAAAATGACTTTGACGTCCCTGCTGTAGGCGCATAAATGAGGCTCAGATCTTAATCGGCGGTGAAATAGTCATTAGATAACATTAGTTTGGGTCCGGTCGATCGTCTCGATAGCGGCTCCAGCAGACGTGAAGGATTGGAAATAAAAGGCTCCCTTTAAACAAACTGAGTCCAATCATTATTTCTTATTTGCGTTGGTTCAGTGATTCGGCGTTCTGTCTTTTATGGAGGGAACATGAACCTGACACAAACCTGTGATAATTCTTTCCTAATTTCTGCCTCCGTAGTTTATTTCTTTATGTGTAAAGGTGGGGGGGGGGTGTTGAGTGACAGTTGTGTGATTAGGTCGGGGGACGTCATGGCAGGTCAGTGTCTCTCATCAGCCTGAGAGACGAGTACCCCTGTCAGACGGGGGGGGGAGGGTACAGGCAGAATGAAAACATTGACTACTGGGATGACGATGACGTGGCAGTGATGGGTCTGTGCTTGGTGATAGTATCAGGTGAAAAACAGGCTGTTGCTCTGTATAATACTGGATGTTTTTTCTGTGTCGTGCCTTCAGGCCAAAGAATAAAAACCACATCTAAATAACTACATGTTTTGTATTTTCTTTTTTTTTTCTCTCAGGTCAAGCATCACCTGGAATCCAAGCGAGGCTGACAGAGGGAGGTGAAGTGGGAAGCATGAGTGAGTCCTGTTCCTGTTCTGCATATGTCATGTGTTTTTAAGGCTTCTGCTCCGTCTGGACCTGACACTGACACACAGGTTCTTTTCAGGGTTAGGGGGGGGTTCAGATAAATGCACCCCTGTGTACCTATTAGGGACGTAATGATATGAAAATTTTCATATCATGGTTATTGTGACGAAAATTATCGCAGTTATCATTATTATAGCAGTATTATTGAAATTGTGCTGAAAATGTTCAAAAAGTACTGATACTGAAATAATTTAACCAAGCTGTATTAAAAAATAAATTAATTAATTAATTAAAGAAAAAAATAAAATAATTGGCACAATGTCCCTTCTGTGTCAGAAACATTCAAATATTAACCCTTAGTGGTCTGAGTCTATTCTGTCTGTTTTTCAGTCCTTTTGATTTGGCCTTTATATACTATAGAAACAAATGTTTACTATACCCATGTTTGGGATCTGTTTTTTCAGCACAACTTCATCTATATCATCTGTCTATTATTTTTTCACTTTAGCCTACTATAAAAATACAAAAGGACAGAAAACACAAATAAAAAAAATAAAATCCGATTTGAAAAATGTATATACTTTATTGCATAAATAACACACAGATGCTTAATGAACCTTTTCAAAGACTTTAAAAGTGAATATTGGTTCCAACTAGGGATGTAACGATTACCGGTATAACGATAAACCACAGTAAAATTGCAGATGGTTAGTATTACTGTTTAAATTCTAATTATCATGATAACTGTGTTTGATTACCGCACTTTGAGGGGAAAAACCCTATGGAAAGATCTGCTTTTATGTCAAATATTTAGTTTTAATTTATTACAGTTTTAATTTTCTATACCTAATATTTGGAACCAATATTCACTTTTAAAGTCTGTGAAAAGGTTCATTAAGCATCTGTGTGTTATTTATGCAATAAATTATAAACATTTTTCAAATATTCAAATTTTATATTTTTTGTTTTTGTGTTTTTTGTCCTTTAATGTTTTTATAGTCGGTTAAAGTGAAAAAATAATAGACAGATGATCTAGATGAAGTTGTGCTGAAAAAACAGATCCCAAACATGGGTATAGTAAACATTTGTTTCTATAGTATATAAAGGCCAAATCAAAAGGACTGAAAAACAGACAGAATAGACTCAGACCACTAAGGGTTAATATTTGAATGTTTCTGACACAGAAGGGACATTGGGACTATTATTTTATTTTATTGTTATTATGATTTTTTTTTTAAATACAACTTGGTTAAATTATTTCAGTGTGTGTATATCAGTACTTTTTGAACATTTTGAGCACAATTTCAATAATACCGTAATAATAATGAGAACTGTGATAATTTTGGTCACAGTAACCGTGATATGAAATTTTCATATCCCTAGTTCCAAATATTAGGTATATAAAATTAGAATTGTATTAAATTAAAACTATACTCAAATATTCAACATAAAAGCAGATCTGTACATAGGGTTTTTTCCCCTAAAAGTGCGGTAATCAAACACGGTTATCATGAGAATTAGAATTTAAGCGGTAATACTAACCGTCTGCAATTTTACCACCGTTTATCGTTATACTGGTAATCGTTCCATCCCTCGTACCTATGGGACTGTCCCTGAAAATGTCCCCTTTTGCAGCTCAGGGGGCCGGACCAGGGCTTAACCCGGGGGTCACAGTGTATCTACTGTCACATCTGGGTCTGTTTTCAAGGCTGAGTTTAAGCTCGTTCCCTGGATCGGAACAACAAAAGCCTCATGAGGGTTAGGGTTAGCCTCATGAAGGATTTATGGAAGAGAAAGATTTCCAAAAGTATTAAGAGAAGTTTACCAACAAATTCACCCTTAAAGACCCAAACATCCACTGATCAGAACTGTTTAATACATGGAAATAATTGGTGTAAAATACAGTTCTTCATCTTTTCATGGTCATCAGATATGACCATATTTGGACACTCAGAAGCTCTGTAGTTACCGTGGAAACATGTCATCTTCTACAGCATTGACTCACCAGTAAAATGTTGGGTCAGTAGTTGCTTTTCCATTGACCCTCAAATTATGCGAATATGGCTTGTGTGTAAAAATTTGCCTAATGGAAAAATTTTGCCCAATGTCTTGTTTTTCGATTAAAAGTTTTTGCGCTGGCAAGAGGTGGTTTTTCAGGCGTAGCACAAATGGTATATCACGTAAAACTACAATGGAAAGACCTTTTTTCGCAACTAGAGTCCTGTGAATAAAAAAACAAACAAACAAAAAAAAACGAACGTTGACAAACGTTAGAACAAGAGAAGAAGAGTTTGTATGTGTGGACACACCTGGAAACTGAATAATTTTATAATTTAGTTGAGATAAAGGGGTAATATATCCTACTATAATGGACGTTCTATGCGTGTGTCCGGTGCGTGTTTGTCCGATCGAAGTCCCATCGATGTTGCAGCACAGGTGGGCGTTTGTTGGGATTTTCCTCAGCCTTCATAGGCCTGATTGCCGCCAAACTCACCAGATGAATAGAAACATTCCCCGACTATCTACTAGGCACAATTTAATGTCCGTATTCAAATGTTGTGAGGTATGCTGGGAGATTTTATCTGTCCTGACTCGCTCAGCCAGGCACGAGAGGTGTGACGTTCGCGGACGAGTCCAGTCTTTTGAACCGCTCTGTTCAGTGAATGATAACAACCGATTAGTTTACGAGTTGTTCTTCTCTTCAGATCCCCCACACTGCCTTCATGCTTCACCTGTGTGTCCATGAGTCTGAGTTGGCCACGCCCCCTTCACCTGAACCACTAATGACATCTACCAGTTTGAGTTGTCCCAGCACAACACAGGCACCTGAACGCAACTACGTGTGCAGGGGAGGAGTTATCAGCTAATTTAGGGGAGGAGTTATCAGCTAATTTAGGGGAGGAGTTATCAGCTAATTTAGGGGAGGAGTTATCAGCTAATTTAGGGGAGGAGTTATCAGTGACAGTCCGACTGGACTGAACACATTTCCTGCTGGATCCAGGAGGAGCGACTGAAAAAAGAGATGTGGGATTAACTGCAGGAGCATCTGCTTCCTATAAATATATGCATTCATGTGATGGAAAAGATGGGCCCTGGTGGACCCCGGCCTGGCCCTGGTGGACCCTGGCCTGGCCCTGGTGGACCCTGGCCTGGCCCTGGTGGACCCCATCCTCCCCACAGTCCTGGTCTTCAGTCCCTGTCTGCTGTTCTACTCTATGCCACGGGGCGTGAAACGCGCTCAAAATCAGTTTCCTTTTACATATTTGAAGGTTTTTCAAAAAAGTAACGTAATAATTACTTTCCCCAGTAACTAATTACATTTATGATGGAGTAACTCTGTTACTAATTCAATTCTTTTTAATGGAAAAGTAATTAGTAACTATAACTAATTACTCTTTAGAAGGAATTTGCCCAGCACTGGTGGTTCTGCTGCCGTTGGTGACATTGCTCCTCCTCCCAGCCCATGCTCCAGTGTGCAGGCTGCAGTTCACTACCGCTGGATGAATGAATACTGGACAGACCAAACACAGACATGTTGGCTCTAATTCTTACCTGCACAATGCAGGATTAAATGGTAGTTTACAAATGGACAGTGGTGGCAGACAACTTCTACTTATCATGCGATCGTACAATGGCACCACGGGTACAATGCGCTAGTAGTAAATAACATACAGAAAATGCAGGATAAAATGAACAAAATGAGTGGGTCAAAATGGGTCATATCTGACTGAAATGATGACACTGTATTTTACACCAATTATTGTCGAGTATTGATCGGATTATTGGATCAGCAGGTATTGAACAGTTTAGATCAGTGGATGTTTGTTTGTTTACGGGTTAAAAACACGTATGTCAGACTCGTCCTGTAAATGTACTTTTCTTCCTGCTCTCAGTGTTTTTCTTGCTAAAGCTGCAGTGCTGGCTGTTTTCACTGAAGTCCCAATAACACTATGTTTGTTCCCCCCTCCCCCTAAAGACCTTTAATCCCCCCCCTCTCTTGAAACTGGGGGCTTTATCTGCTATTGTGTGTTTCATGTTTGTCCTCCTCTTGCATGCTTCCTATTTATTTTTGCATATTTGACTGTTCTATCACAGTCCAGACACTGTCAAACAGGCTCCATGTTACATCCAAAAATGCTAAAACTGGACTGATGCTCTTTGTATTTACTCTCACATTTGCATCTTTTCTGAAATGCTCAGAGTTGATATCGTTTCTGTTTTGAGTTTTAGAGGCTTGTGCCAACCCCATCTTTCCCTCCGACCCCGATTAAACCTGCATTTCGATGGGATTGTTTTGTGTCGTGAACACCCAAAGGAGTAACCTATCAGAGCTTTTGCTGGAGGATGTTATAAATGGAAATTTACATTATGTTCCGTCAGCTTTGTCAACGGGAATGGGTGATATGTGTTCCCAAAACGCAGCGTTTAAGCGTTAACGCATGTTAAAAAAAGAAGTCTTTCTGTAAGTCGCTGGATTTACAGTCGGACGATGCAAACAGGACGCTGGAATTAAAGTGATGTTTTCCACGCAACTAAAAAACATACCTTTAGCCAAGAATTAGAAACATTTCCATTGGGGGGTTTAAATGTTTGTGTGGTTTTAAACTGCAACGTTGCGTTTGAGGACACGTCTGTTGATGACGGAACACACATCACTTGTTCAGTTGCAAAGACAGATAAAGGAATCTCTAAATTTTACATTTACAAGATCCTGCATCGAAGGCGTTGTCAGTTACTCTTTCTGGGCACCGCAGGTTCGTGCAGCGCAGATGTTAAGGAAAATCGCAACTTGGACAACCTCTTCTCCAAAGAGGGGGTGGCAGCTGAGGCTGTCCACGTGCCCAATGGGAACGCTGGGGGTGGGAGGAAACGCCCCTTAGAGGAGGGCAATAACGGGCACGTGCATTCCAAGTACAGGCCCAAGAAGCGCAAGAAAGCGCCGGGGCCCGTCCTGCCCAAAAACGCCCTCATGCAGCTGAACGAGATCAAGCCGGGCCTCCAGTACAAACTCCTGTCGCAGACCGGCCCTGTCCACGCGCCCGTCTTCGCCATGACGGTGGAGGTCAACGGGCAGCTCTTCGAGGGCTCAGGTCCCACCAAGAAGAAAGCCAAGCTCAGCGCGGCCGAGAAGGCCCTACGCTCGTTTGTCCAGTTCCCCAATGCGTCCGAAGCCCACATGGCCATGGGCCGGACCCTGGCGGTGCACACGGACTTCACCTCCGACCACGCCGACTTCCCGGACGTGCTCTTCAACGCCTTCGAGACGTCGGCGCCGGTCGACGACCCTTTCTATCTGACCTCCAACGGTAACGGCTCTTTCGGTCCACTGGGGATCGAGTACCCGTTGCTCCCTTCGCCGCTGCCAAACCCGATCCAGGTCCCCTTACCCCCCTCGGCGCCCTCGGCCCCCTCGGCCGCCTCCGTCCCCTCCCCCGCCGGTGGAAAGAACCCGGTCATGATCCTGAACGAGCTGCGGCCGGGCCTCAAGTACGACTTTGTGTCTGAGAGCGGCGAGAGCCACGCCAAGAACTTCGTCATGTCGGTGACGGTCGACACCCAGCGCTTCCAGGGTTCGGGTCGGAACAAGAAGCTGGCGAAGGCGCGCGCGGCCCAGGCGGCGCTGTCGGCCCTGTTCAACATGCAGCTGGACCAGGCCCCGTCCAGGCAGCCCATCCCCAGGGAAGGACTGCAGCTGCACCTGCCGCAGGTACGCACCCACAACAACACACACACACACACACACACACACACTGGGTTCATTATGGGATGGAAACACTGATCACATGATGTTGATGAATGCACCTGCAGCCGTTCTGCTTTATTCAACTGTTTACTCCGTTTTATTCTGTGCTTTTGTGTAGGTTGAATATAAACAATACAATAAAAGACTATTATACTGGTGTCAGGGACAGTCAGAAGTAGAAACAAAAAGCAGTTTTTCTTTTAAAACTCAAAATGATGAATAAATAGTGGAACAGCCGAACAAGTTAGAGTGGAATTTTTTCTTTTTGCTTTCATGTTTAACCCATAAACACCAAGAGCTGCTTTAATGTCAGTTCCCAAATGAGTTTTTTCTCCATATTTAACCTGTTTTAAGTGATTTATCACCATTTATTACCTCCGCCAAGGAGGTTATGTTTTTGCCAGGGTTTGTTTGTTTGTCTGTCCGTTAGTGTGCAACATAACTCAAAAAGTTATGGACAGATTTTGATGAAATTTTCAGGGTTTGTTGGAAATGGGATAAGGAAGAAATGATTAAATTTTGGTGGTGATCGGGGGTGGGGGGGCCAACGGGGGGGGCCACGGATCAGCCTTGGCGGAGGTCTGCGCTCTCCGAGTGCTTCTAGTTACAAAATTATTCTCCTTATTTTGCGTTTTTTTTTTTTTTTGTCAGTGTAAATTATGTCTATCTATTCATCCATCCATTCATCCATCCATCCATTTTCTTCCGCTTATCCAGAGCCGGGTTGTGGGGGCAACAGTCTAAGCAGGGATGCCCAGACTTCCCTCTCCCCAGACTCCTCCTCCAGCTCTTCCGGGGGGACCTTGAGGTGTTCCCAGACCAGCCCAGTGCAGTGAAAGTGAAACTAAAGAGGCTTTATTAATTCCTCTATTGCAGCGTTCCTACTACGTGGAACCAGTTCGACTCGGCTCAGCTCGGCTCCCATTGTTGTGCACCTCATTTCCTTTCCCCTACCTTCATAAACTTGTATTTGAGGGGGTACAACGTTTGTTGCCTGCACTGGAACTGGGCTCGGCGTTCGCTCTGCTACATTCACAACCGCCGCTAAGTAGCGTATCAAATACGTGACATTCCTGTAAATGAATCACATTCTATGGACAAATGTTTGAGCAGATTGGAGGGATTCCATCCTTTTGAAGAAATGGAAGTTTTGACAGTGTTAAAAGTGGACCTGGTGTGGTCTGTTTAGACCTGGTGTGGTCGAGCTACTGGGATCCAGTTCTCAAAAAGAACCGGTTCTCGATTCCCATTCTTATTGGTGACTGAGCTCCTCCCCCTATCCCTCTTGGTGCGCCCAGCCACCTTACGGAGGAAACTCATTTCGACCGCTTGTATCCGGGATCTTGTCCTTTCAGTCCAGACCCAAAGCTCATGACCATAGGTGAGGGTAGGAATGTAGATTGACCAGTAAATCCAGAGCTTCTCCTCTCGGCTCAGCTCCTTCTTCACCACGACAGACCGGTACAGCGACTGCATCACTGCAGACGCTGCACCGATCTGTCTGTCAATCTCACGCTCCATCCTTCCCTCACTGTGAACCAGACCCTGAGATACTTGAACTCCTCCACTTGGGGAAAAGACTCCCCACCGACCCGGAGAGGGCAGACCACCTTTTTCCGGTCCAGAACCATGGCCTCGGATTTGGAGGTGCTGATCCTCATCCCACTCGCTTCACACTCGGCTGCAAACCGCCCCAGGGCACGCTGAAGGTCCAGGTTCAATGAGGCCAACAGGACAACGTCATCTGCAAAAAGCAGAGATGAAATCCTGTGGTCCCCAAACCGGACCCCCTCCGGCCCCTGGCTGCGCCTAGAAATTCTGTCCATAAAAATTATGAACAGAACCGGTGACAAAGGGCAGCCCTGCCGGAGTCCAACATGCACCTGGAACAGGTCTGACTTACTGCCAGCAATGCGAACCAGACTCCTGCTTCGGTCATACAAGGACCGGACTGCCCTTAGCAAAGGGCCCCGGACCACATACTCCCGAAGCACCCCCCACAGGATACCACAAGGGACATGGTCGAATGCCTTCTCCAAATCCACAAAACACATGTAGACTGGTTGGGCGAACTCCCATGAACCCTCAAGCACCTGATGGAGAGTATAGAGCTGGTCCAGTGTTCCACAACCAGGACGAAAACCGCTTTGTTCCTCCTGGACTTGAGGTTGGACTATCAGTCGGATCCTCCTCTCCAGTACCTGGAATAGACTTTCCCCGGGAGGCTGAGGATGTGCTCCCCCTATGGTTGGAGCACATCCTCTGGTCCCCCTTCTTAAAAAGGGGGACCACCACCCGGTCTGCCAATCCAGAGATACTGTCCCCGACCGCCACGCAATGTTACACAGACGTGTCAGCCAAGACAGTCCTGCACATCCAGAGACTTAAGGTGCTCAGGGCGACCCTCATCCACCCCTGGTGCCCTGCCACCGAGGAGCTTGCCAACCACCTGGGTGACTTCAGCTTGGGTGATGGACCAGTCCACCTCTGAGACCTCAGCCTCTGCTTCCTCCATGGAAGACGTGACAGCGGGATTGAGGAGATCCTCGAAGTATTCCTTCCACCGTCCGACAACATCCCCAGTCGAGGTCAGCAGCTCCCCACTTCCACTGTAAACAGTGTTGGTGGTGCCCTCCTTTCCCCTCCTGAGGCGGCGGACGGTTTGCCAGAATTTCATCGAGGCCGACTGATAGTCTTCCTCCATGGCCTCCCCAAACTCCACCCAGACCCCAGTTTTTGCCTCCACAACCGCTCGGGCTGCAGCACACCTGGCCTGCTGGTACCCATCAGCTGCCTCTGGAGTCCCATGGGCCAACAAGGCTCCATAAGACTGTAGTCTATCATCTCCAAAAAGTGGGGAAAATATTCAAAAATTCATAATAAATGCATTAAAGACATTTTCAGGGGTTTTCTGTCCGCTTGTACCGAAGTGAAAAACCTCGCTCTCACTCTCTTTCTCTTGCTCTCTCTCTCGTTCTTTCTCACTTACTCTCTTCCACTCACTCACACACACAGACACACACTCACACACTCACACACACACACACACACACTCACACACACACTTACACACACACACACTCACACACACACTCACACACACACACACACACACACACACACACACACACACAGTCGCCTGAACAGTTTGTTAAAACTGAAAATGTGCCGAACTGAAAACGTTGCGTACCGTTCCAGACCTAATGAATACACTTCAAATACTGACGACCAGAACAAGTTGGACTTAAACCGAACCAAACAGAGTTAACCAGAGTTGAGCAGCAGGTGTTTGTCTCCATGTGTCACAAACAGGATTAACTCCTGGGTAGAAAAACAGACACACTCTAATTCCCTTCAGATCCTGTGTTTTTTTTTGTTGGTTGTCGGAGGCCGTTTGTTTGTTTCCACGCGGCTGAAAGACCTTCTTGTCAGATCTGCGAAGTCTCCAAATGTCAGCGTTTGTGACAAAAGTCTGATTAAAGCCGGAGCCGGAGACGACTTCAATCCACTGGAATCTATTTACACATAAACTAATCCGTGCCTGTAATCCCCGAAAGCACCGATAACTGCAGCGCTATCTAAATGAGCATCGAACTGTGAGTGCTGTTCAAACACCGCTGTTCATTAAAGGAAGCGGCGGACGAAGCAGACGATCGGACCGTTGCACGCCGCCTGTCATTCACACCGACGCACAAAAAAACACTTAATTGAAATATTCAGTCGTAGTTTCACTGCAGATAAAACCTTTCATTAGCTTCTCATAGCATGTCCATATTGTTGCCGCCTTCTCATTGACTAATTGTAGAAATGATATTTTATTTTGATCCGTCTGTAGAAAAACAGTTCCACTCTTCATTTTACTTCACCCTTAGATGCAGAAGTGGGTCCAACTGACCCACTGAGGTCATTTTTATCGCAATATCCTCAGTTTTTGTCCTCTGTAGGGGACAAGAGTTTCACAGCTTTATCGACAAAGAAGAAAAAAAAAAGAGAGACTGGCGACCTGAAAAAACACTGTTTCCAATAAAGGCAATTTAATGGAAAAAAAAAAAAGAAAACACTCTCCACTGCAAAGAACATTATAAAAAATTTTTTAAAATGCATCCGGAAAAACTGTTTCCAATAAAGGCAATTTAATGAAAAAATAATAATCATGCTGTCCACTGCAAAGAACATTGTAAAAAATGTATAAAAAATAAAAAAAATAATAATAATGATAATAATAATGATAATGATAATAAAAAATGCGCCTGAAAAAACTGTTTCCAGTAAAGACAATTTAATGTAAAAAAAAAAAAAAAACGCTGTCCACTGCAAAGAACATTGCATAGAAATTTTAAAAATGCATCTAATAATTTCACATATTACACATGTTGAATTTTGACACACACGCACACACTCATGTTACAGTCCATGTTTTTTTTTAAATAGATCTCGGTCTTTTTTAAATTTTTTTTTACACTGTAAACTTGTATTTTTGTTCAATGGATGCTTTCTTTTTACAGGATGTTTTCTGGTTCTATAACATGTCTAATCATCCCCAGCACTGTCACAAACATCATCCCATGGAGCTTATTAGTTTACTTTTTTATGTCTTTGTAAAACCCTTTCAGTTTAATAAACTTTCCTTTTTGTTTTTTTTTTCCACCGGTCACTCTCAGGTTCTGGCCGACGCCGTTTCTCGTCTGGTCGTGGACAAATTCAGCGAGCTGACCGACAACTTCACGTCTCCACACGCCAGGCGGAAAGTTTTGGCAGGTGTTGTCATGACAACAGGTAGATGGCCCTTCCCTGGAGTGTGTTTGATTGTATGTTGTGTTTTCAGTTTGATGTTTAGAATGTTACTTTTTTTAATTTCAGGTACAGATGTGAAGGAGGCCCAGGTGATCTGTGTGTCCACTGGGACCAAATGCATTAACGGTGAATACATGAGCGACAGAGGGTTAGCTCTGAACGACTGCCACGCTGAGATCGTAGCACGACGCTCACTCATCAGGTTCCTGTACTCACAATTGGAACACTTCCTAAGGTGAGAGAGAGAGAGAAAGTGAGTGAGTGAGAGAGAGAGAGAGAGAGAGAAAGTGAGTGAGAGAAAGAAAGAGCAAGAGAAAGCGTGTGAGTGAGAGAGAGAGAAAGTGAGACAGAGAGAGTGAGAGAGAGAGAGAGTGAGTGAGTGAGACAGAGAGAGAGAGAAAGCGAGAGAGACCAAGAGAGAGTGACAGAAAGAGAGAGAAAGTGAGAGAGAGAGAGAGAGAGAGAGAGAGAGAGAAAGCAAAGACGCTAAACTCTTATTAAAAGGCAGAAAATAGTTCAAATTGTGCTGAACTTTCTTTAGACATTTCAGGTTCATATTTGTTCAGGTTTTTCACATTTTATTGTTTCAGGATAGTTTGTAAATGTAAATATTTTCATAATTTAATGTTATTTTTTGCTCTAAAACAAAGACAAAAAATTTGAAGTTGTCTATTTATAGACATAATGTAATATTATTTTCACATGAAACTGAGAAGAAAATCTGCAGTCCTTCTTTTTTGTCGGTTCTTTTATTTCAGATCATATTGGTCTGTATGTGGAACCTGAACTAAAATGAATGTGTGGGATTTTCGCACTTTGTAAATTCATCCCAGGGGCCGGATTGGATCCTTGGGCTGGACGCATTTGGGCCCCAGGACGCATGTTTGAGAGCCCTGGTGTAGTGGATAATGTTCTTAGTTTAACCCCAGATATATTATGGTCTGTCAATATTATAGAAAAAGAAGTCAGAATGCTGGGATTAAAGTCAAAATTCTGAGATTAAAATCAGAATTCACACTTTTTTCCTCAGGATTATGACTTTAATCTCAAAACAATAATAATAAAAAAAAAATTCAAACAGAATTCTGAGAAAAAAGTTAGAATTCTGAGATTAAAGTCAGAATTCACACTTTTTTTCCCTCAGAATTCTGACTTTATTCACAGAACAATAATATAAAAAATAATAAATTAACAGTCAGAATTCTGAGAAAAAAGTCAGAATTTCCACTTTTTTTCTCAGAATTCTGACTATAATCTTTGAATTCCGAGTTTAATCTCAGAGCAATAATTTAAAAAAAACTATTAGAAAGTCAGAATTCACACTTTTCTTCTCAGAATTATGACTATAATCTCAGAATAATAAAAAAAAGTTTAAAACAGTCAGAATTCTGAGAAAAAAAAACCTCAGAATTTTGAGATGAAAGTCAGAATTCACTCTTGTTTTTTTCTCAGAATTATGACTTTAATCTCAGAACAATAATTTGTATTTTTTTTTAAACTGTTTGTCCCTGCAGTAACACCGAGGAAGAACACCAGAAGTCCATCTTCAGCAGGTGTGACAGCAGAGCTGGTTTTGTCCTGAAGGAAAACGTCCAGTTCCATCTTTACATCAGTACGTCCCCCTGTGGAGACGCCCGCATATTCTCCCCACACGAGGCCGGAGTGGAGGGTGAGTGGAATAAACACCAGAGACGTTCAGGGGAAACGTGGAAAAACAGATACTGTGTCCAAGTCAGGTTAGTTCAGGTTCCACATTCAGCCCAAGATGATCTGAAGTGGATCAGAAATAAAGTCAACTTCAAATGTTTTATGTCTGACTTCTATGATTTAGAGTGAAAAAAGTAAAATTATATTTTGAAAATGTTTACATCTGAAAACTATCCTTAAAAAATAACATGAACAACAGGACATTTTTAAAGAAAAAATAAGGGCAATTTTAATATTCTGTCTGTTTTTTCAGGTGATAAGATAAAATAAGACAAGATAGGACAAGAAAAAAGTCAGAATTTTGAGGAAAAAAGTAAATATTCTGAGATTGGAGTCAGAATTCTAACTTTTTTCCCTCAGAATTCTGACTTTAATCTCAGAACAATAATTAAAAAAAAAATTAAAACAGAATTCTGAAAAAAGTCAGAATTCTGAGAAAAAAGTCAGAATTCTGACTTTTTTTCCCTCAGAATTCTGACTTTAATCTCAGAACAATAATGAAAAAAAAAAAAAAATCATGCTAAAATGAACCCCTTTTGAATTCTGACCTAAAACAGACAGTGAAAACTAATCTGATCTTAAATATGATGCCATGTACAGAGTGTAGAATGTATAGAATGTGCTCACCTGGGGCCTCATGTATACAGACTTGTGTGGATTTCATATGTAAAGCTGGCGTACGCTTAAATCCAGAAAAATCCGTACACATAAAAAAATCCAGATGAATAAAACTGAGCGTACGCCCAAATCTAAGCGCACTTCCTTTATTCATCCCAATCAGCTGGAACTGAGCGCAGTCTGGGTTGAGTTTTTCAGACCAGGGGGGCGGATGTGGTCTAAGTGGTACCGGTCTGGGTTGTGTTTTTCAGACCAGGGGGGCGGATGTGGTCTAAGTGGTACCAGTCTGGGTTGTGTTTTTCAGACCAGGGGGGCAGATGTGGTCTAAGTGGTACCAGTCTGGGTTGTGTTTTTCAGACCAGGGGGGCGGATGTGGTCTAAGTGGTCTAAGTGGTACCAGTCTGGGTTGTGTTTTTCAGACCAGGGGGGACAGATGTGGTCTAAGTGGTACCAGTCTGGGTTGTGTTTTTCAGACCAGGGGGGCAGATGTGGTCTAAGTGGTACCGGTCTGGGTTGTGTTTTTCAGACCAGGGGGGACAGATGTGGTCTAAGTGGTACCGGTCTGGGTTGTGTTTTTCAGACCAGGGGGGCGGATGTGGTCTAAGTGGTACCGGTCTGGGTTGTGTTTTTCAGACCAGGGGGGACAGATGTGGTCTAAGTGGTACCAGTCTGGGTTGTGTTTTTCAGACCAGGGGGGCGGATGTGGTCTAAGTGGTACCAGTCTGGGTTGTGTTTTTCAGACCAGGGGGGCAGATGTGGTCTAAGTGGTACCGGTCTGGGTTGTGTTTTTCAGACCAGGGGGGACAGATGTAGTCTAAGTGGTACCGGTCTGGGTTGTGTTTTTCAGACCAGGGGGGACAGATGTGGTCTAAGTGGTACCGGTCTGGGTTGTGTTTTTCAGACCAGGGGGACCGACACCCCAACAGAAAGGCTCGTGGGCAGCTCCGGACCAAGATCGAGTCTGGGGAGGGAACCATCCCGGTGCGTTCCAGTAACACCATCCAGACCTGGGACGGCGTTCTTCAGGGAGAGAGGCTGCTCACCATGTCCTGCAGCGACAAAATCGCAAGGTTTGTCCTGTACTTTGACCACGTTCACATACAGGAACCAGTTTTACAAATACAGGTCTATACTTATATCTCAACTAAATAAATAACCTCTGGTCCATATTTTAATGGTTTCTAACATGTAAATGGTTCCAGATATCGGTCTAGTTCCTTTTGATCACTGATAGAAGTCATATATGGACTGTGATTGGATGAGTTGAGTTTTCCTCCAGTCGAAGTCCCGCCCACTTGTATAGTTAGATTGATCTGCTTCGTCCAGACCACAGGACTGGAACACAGAGACAGAACCTGATGTCCAGGGTCACTGATTGTGTTTTCGTGGTAGAACCCTCTTTGGCAGATGTGTTAGTCTTCAGGTCTGAACCCTTGTTGGTCTTCAGGTCTGAACCCTTGTTGGTCTTCAGGTCTGAACCCTTGTTGGTCTTCAGGTCTGAACCCTTGTTGGTCTTCTGGTCTGAACCCTTGTTGGTCTTCTGGTCTGAACCTTGGACTCTGTTCTCCAGGTGGAACGTGGTTGGATTCCAGGGTTCTCTGATGAGCTACTTCTCGGAGCCGGTCTACTTCTCCAGTATCATCCTGGGCAGCCTGTACCACGCAGACCACCTGAGCAGAGCCATGTACCAGCGGATCACCGACGTGGAGGACCTGCCTCCGTCCTTCAGCCTGAACAGACCCCTCCTCAGCGGTGAGGACGTCTACAGCGCAGCGGTTCAGCGCTCACTTCTTCTCACCGTTCACTTCTAAAGTCTGAAGACCCTCTGTTTGCACCTCCTGCAGGAATCAGTAACGCAGAAGCCCGTCAGCCCGGAAAAGCGCCCAACTTCAGCGTCAACTGGACCGTAGGAGACCAGGCCCTGGAGGTCATCAACGCCACCACGGGCAAAGACGACCTGGGACGACCCTCCAGGCTCTGCAAGCACGCCCTGTACAGCCGATGGATGCGCCTGCACTCCAAGGTAACGGCACGCCAACAACAAGACACGCCAGCAACAAGACACGCCAACACTACAGCACACCAACAACACGCCAACACCACGGCACGCAAATGACAAAACATACCAATGCTGCGGCACGCCAACGTCACGACACACCAACACCACAACACGCCATTGCCACAGCAGGCCAACTTCATCAGAATCTGACAGTAGATTGAGGATTAAAAGAGAGCAGCACATGATGTTAGTTTTTATAGTTGATCCTCCTTCTCTTTTCCACCCCATTCTTAAATGCCACTTTGTTTTGTTTGTTTAATTTCCTACTTAAATCATTCTGTTTCTATTTTTATACGTCTTAAATTGTGGATCAGACTTCCTTTGTTCGTGGAAACTGTTTCTATTGAACACATGACGATAAAAGGCTTTGAATCTTAAATGACCTGCGGTAAATATACTAGTAGACTCCGCCCACCTGGTTCCGAGTCTCCCTTAGATGTTGGTCTGTCCGGTCTTATCTGGACCTGACTGTCCTCTGTCCTCGTCCCACAGCTGTCGTCCACTCTGCGGATCCGGACGTCCAGCCCCAGCAGCTACCACGAGGCCAAGCAGGCGGCGCTGGAGTACCACGCCGCCAAACAGACGCTGTTCCGAGCCTTTCACAAAGCCGGCCTGGGCGCCTGGGTCAAGAAACCCATAGAGCAGGACCAGTTTGCACTGACCACCTGAGCCGGTCCAGGTCCGGACCTGTCGGACGCTGGCTTTACTGTGTCACACTCTGTCGGTGGAAGCGTTACCTTCAGGTCCGTCAGGTGATGATGTGGGATGTTTGTGGGAAGGAGGAGCCACCGAATCCAGATGTCAAACCCACGGAGTCTACGTCCCACCTTCAGTTTTCTAGCCTCATGCCAGCAGCGCACACAGAAGATTATTATTAACCCTTAGATGCACCAGGGTCTGGACCCCCCACTCATCCGTAAAGGGGTCAAATGCCGCATTTCCACTATGTGGTACCGGTTTGACTTGACTCGACTTGGCCTTTTTGTGTTTCCATTACAAAAAGGACCTGGAATCTGGTACTTGGTACTAGTTTTTTGGTCCCCAAGACTGGGGACCAGATAGTAAAAGGTGACATGTAAACACTGCAGACCACTGATTGGTCAGACAGTCGTCTCTATGCCCCGCCCTTTTCCAAAAAGCAGATGTGGAAGTTGACAGTAAATCTGTCGGTAGGTGAATGCACATGATGACAGTCTGTAAAACTACACCACAGTCGCTCGAGTTTCAGTCTTTGGTCACTGACATAAAAATTCAGCATGAGCTTGACGAGACAACACGCAACAAATGAGTTTATTAGCAACTGTCTGAGCAGACGACACGGAAGTAATGCACCGCATCGCTATGACAACCAGGTACTGTAAAGTCTGTAGTATCCTGGAATAGAAACAGTCTGCAGGAAGAAGATCCAGTACCTGAGTCGAGTCGAGCCGGTTCCACATAGTGGAAATGCGGCAAAAATGACCCACGTTGAAATTCATGTGGTTTTCTGACCCTTTTGTCACGTTAAAAAGAATCATTTCTATTGTACACTGAACAAAAATATAAGCGCACCACTTTTGTTTTTGCTCCCATTTTTCATGAGCTGAACTCAAAGATCTAAAACTTTTTCTATGTACACAAAAGGCCTATTTCTCTCAAATATTGTTCATAAATGTGTCTAAATCTGTGTTAGTGAGCACTTCTCCTTTGTCCTTCGCTGAGATAATCCATCCACCTCACAGGTGTGGCAGATCCAGATGCTGATTAGACAGCAGGATTATTGCACAGGTGTGACTTAGGCTGGCCACAATAAAAGGCCACTCTAAAATGTGCACTTTTACTGTATTGGGTGGTCCAGGGGGGTCAGATAAAACCAGTCAGTATTTGGTGTGACCACCATTTTCCTCACACAGTCTTCTTCATGAATTCTCTGAAACAGCTTTGGAGATGGCTTATGGTAGAGAAATGAACATTCAATTCACAGGCAAAAGCTCTGGTGGAGATTCCTGAAGTCACATGACCAGTGCATATTCCCTCAAAACTTGTGACATCTGTGGTATTGTGCTGTGTGATAAAACTGCACATTTTAGAGTGGCCTTTTATTGTGGCCAGCCTAAGGCACACCTGTGCAATAATCCTGCTGTCTAATCAGCATCTTGATATGCCACACCTGTGAGGTGGATGGATTATCTCAGCAAAGAAGAAGTGTTCACTAACACAAATTTAGACAGATTTGTGAACAATATTTGAGAGAAATAAACCTTGTGTGTACACAGAAAAAGTTTTAGATCTTTGAGTTCAGCTCATGAAAAATGGGAGCAAAAACAAAAGTGGTGCGTTTATATTTTTGTTCAGAGTATTTCAGTTCACAAATGAATGACTTCATTAGAGCTGAAATCATTAATGGATTAGGTGTTTGAAGCAAATGCAAAAATTCACAATTTGATTAATCGACTTGAATTGATTGAAGGGAAATATTCTATTGCAGTTTTCCTGAATTGAAGCTTCTTTGTGCGTCACAATAAGCGTCCGTGTGAAACACAATAGTGGAACCAATGTTTAACAGCAGAGAAATGAAGGAAACAAAGCTTTGATTCAGGAGAACTGTGGTTGAATGATTTTTTTTTTTTTTTTGGATCACTTTGAGTCAATTAATCGTTTCAGCTCTAGGCTTCATGTTTGAATATTTTATTTTTCAACAATTTCAACCATTTGAAAGAAAATTTAAATGGAAGTTATATATAGTATATAATATATATTATATAACGGTCCACATCCATGTAGTGAGTAAGTCCTTTGGTTTTGTCATTGAATGGATCCAAGGTTCAGATGTGATTGTATTGTAAATGAATGTGGGTCATTTGGACCCACCTACGGAAGCCTGGGGCAGTAAAAAAACAAAAAAACTACAAGTATATAAAATCTATAAAAGGTCAGTTACATATTTAAATGCTATGATGTCAATAACATGTTTTTAAAGAAATACCTGGAATATGAATTAATAATAACTTTTCATCACATAGATATTACACCAGGGCTCTCAAACTCATGTTCTTTCAGGTTCCACATTCAGCCCAGTCTGATCTGCAGTAAAATAACAACAGAATAACCTAGAAATAATGACAAGTCCAAATTTTTGTCTTTGTTTTAGTGCAAAAAAAACCCATTAAATTATGAAAATACTTACTTTTATAAACTATCCAAACAAAAAAGATGTGAATAACCTGAAAAAACGGAAATTTCTTGAGGAAAATAAGTGCAATTTTAACAATATTCTGCCTTAACTGATCATTTCTACATGTGCATTATGGATCAGATCTACAAAGAGAGAGAGCGAGAGAGAGAGAGAGAGAGAGAGAAAGCAAAGACACTAAACTCTTATTAACGGGCAGAAAATAGTTCAAATTGTGCTGAATTTTCTTGAGACATTTCAGGTTGTTCATATTTGTTCAAGTTTTTCACATTTTATTGTTTCAGGATAGTTTGTAAATGTAAGTATTTTCATAATTTAATGTTATTTTTTGCACTAAAACACAGACAGACATTTGAAGTTGTTGTTATTTATAGACATAATGTAATTTTTTCCCATCAAACCCAGAAGTAAATCTGCAGTCCTTCTTTTTTGTCGGTTTTTTTACTTCAGATATTATTGGTCTGTACGTGGAACCTGAACTAAAATGAAAGTGTGGAATTTTTTTGTAAATTCATCCCAGGGGTCAGATCGGAACCTTTGGTGGGCCTCCTGTTTGAGAGCCCTGTATTCTAAAAGTGGTCAGTGGGTCGTTCTTATGCATCTAAGGGTTAATTCAGTCAGTTATGCAACTTTATACAAAGGACACTTTGTACAAAACGACAAAAAAAGACTTTGTGAATGGCAAACTCTAAGCAGCATTAATTGTTTATTTATATAAGACTAACAGCGTACATTTTGCATGTGTAATTCTACCAAATACGTGGAGGTCTGCGGTCCAGGGTTTGGTTTCCTGTTCAGTATTGTGGTCCCAGATTATCAGTGTCGTGAAAACTTCCAAATGTGCTCCGACAGTTCGTCAAACTGTGTTTAATCTGCAGCGTGACTGCGAACGTGATCCTTCTGTTTAGTTTAAGGTCAGAATATGCACAGACAGATGGGGGGGGGGGGGGGGGTGGACCTAAGCTCCACCCACCAGTACTGTAGAAATATCCTTACACTCTGTTCGGTCCAAACAGAGTTTGGAGTTTTTCGCAGATCGCACAGATTCCTTCCTGCGACTGTTTGAAGTCTTGTAGCTCGATTGCATGGACTGCATGAAAGGGAAAAACCTCCTGGTCTCAGATGGCGTCAGACACGAGCCAGGTCCGATCGTACGATGAAAGGTCGGAAAAAAACAAAGTATTGTCAGAGCTTCCGTAGAAGCAGGTATCGCAAAGACCTGCTTCGTAGAATGAACGACCGCCGCCTGTTTTCAATCGCAACCGAATCTTTTTCAACAGTAAAAAAGTAAGAATTCTGAGAAAAAAATTTAGAATTCTGGGGGAAAAAAGTCAGAATTTAGACTTTTTTCTCAGAATATATATATATGTAGGCTCTTATGTCCAAAATGTTCAGGAAACTGGAAAAACGATGTCTATTCTAAGTAAATGAATGGAGTTAACAGATGGAGTCACAGGCTGTTTTTAAGACTTTTCATTGGTTAAATATTTCTATTTACAATGTGAAGACTGACCAATAGCATCGTTTTATGACAAACAAAAGAAAAAAAAAAGACCCAAAATGGACATACGAGGTTTCCACCTGACATGGACAGACTCCAGCTGCTGCTCATGTTGTCGTTCATTTTAGTTCAACCCTGTTTCCGAACTCACCAAAGATGAAGTTTACCATCGGTCCGACCTTTAAACTACTTTATCTGTATATTTTATGTTTTTTTAAATCTGCCTCTTTATCCACTAACGTGTCGAATCATTTTAATGTGATTCGTCTATAATTTAATGTTGTCTTTTAATTTCCTTCCTGTAAAAACATGTTTTTTTCACAGTCTTACCTTTATACAAACATCATTTGATGTTAGGATGCTGTTACTGTATAAACAGGGGTGTCAAACATGCGGCCCCCCCAAAGGGTCCAACCCCCCCCCCCCCCCTCCAAGGTCATGATTTTCAAAATACTCCATTTTTTGACCATAACTTTTTCAATTTTGCAGAAAAACAACTAGTATCGCATTATAAAGCGTGAAAATATCGGCCAAAGTTCTCTGTCAAAGGCCTGTTTGTTTGTTTGTTTTTTTCTCTTAATTGCGTTCGTGTTTCTCAAAATTTGTCCGAACGACTGAATGTTTGGTGTGTGTTTGCAGATCCACTGTGGAAATGATCAACTGAGGCGGAAAACTGTTAAAATTCCACTTATTTTTCCTTAGTTTTTTTTGTAGTTCATGTTTTCACCTTTTTTTTCAGATATATTTTGTGGATCTGAACTGAAATCAGTTTGACACCCCCCCCCCCCCCCCCCCCCCCCCCGTATGACACACCGGACTGGAACCTCCATCCAAACTTATTGAACTTGTTTTCATGTGTGTGAGTTGTTTTAGCTGATGTTAGTGTGCATGTGTGGAACTGAGCATGTGCAGACTCTCCTGGTGGGTGTGGCCCGTTAGGTTTTCCCACAGTTATGCACTTTTTAAAAAGATGGTCCAGGGGTCGGTCCGGTCCGTCCAGACGCTGGTGGGGGGGGCTCTGCGGGTCTGGGTGGGTTCATGCACTTCGGTTTTCATTCACCCCATAAATACAGCAAGACCGGTGGTGGTCGGGGGGGGCGGGGGGGGGCTTAATGCATGAGCTCTACTGTAAAGCATGAGAAATTCTAAATATGTAGAAACTCAGTCACGTCACTGAACTAGAGGTTTAATAAATGCTGTAACTGTTACTGTACCACACACCTGTCCGTGTGCTTATTATTAACCCCCCCACCCCCCATCCCACCCCCACCCCATGGGTTCAGGGCTGAAATATAATATAGAATAGAATAGAATAGAATAGAATAAAATGTCTTCCTTTTTTTCTTTTTTTTTTTTCCTAAACCTGCCACCATCAAAAAAATAAAAAATAAGCAAGACATTGAAATTCTATTAAAATCAAAAATGGAAAAAGACATTAAAAAAATCAGGGATAAACAGATTTTAAAATGCATTCACAGAATAAAAGAAAGACATTAATTACAGTATGTTAAAAGCATACATTAAAATTAGTATTAAAATCATAATAAATTAAGACATTAAAATTAAAAAAAGTATTTAAAAGACAAGATTGAACAGAGTTTATTCATAAACGTTTGATAAAAGGAAGGTTTTGAACCAGGATTTAACCTTAATTTCATTTTTTTCAAATATCACACGTTCTTAATATGAGACTGTCTCTGAATCTGTATTTTTTTTGTAAATTTTTGAAGACTTTTCCAAACTGTTAAAAGTTCAGACTCAGAATGAACCTGTGAGTAGGAGGGGCCAAGGGTCCTACTACTGGGAGGGGCTAGCAGTAAGCGCCGCCTACTTTTACACGTGTCTATGGATGACAACAGCTGATGACATCATACACCGACACGAAGATAAACAGACGAGACGATGATCAGAGGTAAACACACACACACGCACACACACACACACACACACAAACACACAAACACACAAACACACCACTGGAAACAGTCTAACTCTGCCCCTGTGTGTGTGTGTGTGTGTGTGTGTGTGTGTGTGTGTGTGTGTGTGTGTGTGTGTCATTTCTGTTCCAAATATCTGATGACATTTCAGATCAGACAGAATCACCTCCAGAGGAACTGATTTACAGACAACTGATGTGAACGACAGCATTTACACCTGTTCCACTGGCACAGCTTTTTATTTATTTATTTATTTTTGCTTAAGTCAAGATTTTTTTTCTTAATTCAAGGGTTTTTTTGTTGTTTTTTTTTCTCATTTCCAGTTTATTTATTTATTTATTTATTATTTATTTAGGCTTAGTTTTAAAAAAAAGAGATAGCTTAATTACAGTTTGCCTTTTGCTCAATTCAAGATTTTTTTTTGCTTAATACCAGATTTTTTTTTTTTTTTCTTAATTCATCCATCCCTCCGTCCTCCTCCATCCCTCCATCCTCCTCCATCCCTCCGTCCCTCCGTCCTCCTCCATCCCTCCATCCTCCTCCATCCCTCCATCCCTCCATCCTCCTCCATCCCTCCATCCTCCTCCATCCCTCCATCCCTCCGTCCTCCTCCATCCCTCCATCCCTCCGTCCTCCTCCGTCCTCCTCATCCCTCCATCCTTCTCCATCCCTCCATCCTCCTCCATCCCTCCGTCCCTCCGTCCTCCTCCATCCCTCCATCCCTCCGTCCTCCTCCGTCCTCCTCATCCCTCCATCCTCCTCCATCCCTCCATCCTTCTCCATCCCTCCGTCCTCCTCCATCCCTCTGTCCTCCTCCATCCCTCCATCCTCCTCCGTCCTCCTCCATCCCTCCGTCTTCCTCCATCCCTCCGTCTTCCTCCATCCCTCCGTCCTCCTCCATCCCTCCATCCTCCTCCATCCCTCCGTCCCTCCGTCCTCCTCCGTCCTCCTCATCCCTCCATCCTCCTCCATCCCTCCGTCCCTCCATCCTCCTCCGTCCTTCCATCCCTCCATCCCTCCGTCCTCCACATCCCTCCATCCCTCCATCCTCCTCCATCCCTACGTCCCTCCATCCCTCCTCCGTCCTCCTCATCCCTCCATCCTCCTCCATCCCTCCGTCCTCCTCCGTCCTTCCATCCCTCCGTCCTCCTCCGTCCTCCTCATCCCTCCATCCTCCTCCATCCTCCTCCATCCTCCTCCATCCCTCCATCCTTCTCCATCCCTCCGTCCTCCTCCATCCCTCCATCCTCCTCCGTCCTCCTCCATCCCTCCATCCTCCTCCATCCCTCCGTCTTCCTCCATCCCTCCGTCCTCCTCCATCCCTCCATCCTCCTCCATCCCTCCGTCCCTCCATCCTCCTCCATCCCTCCATCCTCCTCCATCCCTCCGTCCTCCTCCATCCCTCCATCCTCCTCCATCCCTCCGTCCTCCTCCGTCCTCCTCATCCCTCCATCCTCCTCCATCCCTCCGTCCCTCCATCCTCCTCCGTCCTTCCATCCCTCCATCCCTCCGTCCTCCTCATCCCTCCATCCTCCTCCATCCCTCCGTCCCTCCATCCCTCCTCCGTCCTCCTCATCCCTCCATCCTCCTCCATCCCTCCGTCCTCCTCCGTCCTTCCATCCCTCCATCCCTCCGTCCTCCGTCCTCCTCATCCCTCCATCCTCCTCCATCCCTCCATCCCTCCATCCCTCCTCCATCCCTCCATCAGCCTCGTTGGCTGCAGTCTGTCCATTAGTAGAACTCCTCATTTGTCGCGGCTCGTTTCCTTGGCGATCAAACCCCATTAGCCGCTTAATGAGCCTGTGTGTGAACTTAGTGTACGTACAGTATGACCGCAGAAGGAGCAGAAAACACACCCACCGCAGTCTGACTGTGACATGTACAGCCATAAAAACATCCTCCAAAGTTTCAGTTCCACACAGAGCAGTGGTGTCGGACTGTTTTTAGTTCAGCTCAACTGGATCTGCAGTGGGCCGAACCAGCCGAACAAGAACAGAATAATATAGAAATCAGGTCAACTCCAAAGTTTACTGTGTTTTACAGCGAAAAAAGTACATTTACATGATGAACAGGTTTACATCTGCAAACTATCCTTTCAAAAGATGTGAAGAACATGAACAAACTGAACAAATGAGTGTAATTTTATCAGTGTTCTGTCTCAGTTGATCATTTCCACATGTTCATTAGAACAGACAGACCACAGTGGATCTGCAAAGAACATTTAAGAACAGACAGAATACTGGTACAATTGTACTTCTCTTGAGACATTTCAGGTTATTCACATTTGTTCAGGTTATTCACATTGTTTTTACGAAATTATTCTTTGTTTTAGTGTAAATACATGAAAATATTTACATTTACAAAGAGAAACATTTGCAGTTGTCATTATTTATGTTCTTCTGATGGTATCTGACTGCTGTGACCCACTGCAGATTGAACTGGTCTGACTGTGGAACCTGAACTGAAAGGACTGTTCATATTTTCAGTGTAATTTTTGCATTTCACACATTCATCCTACAGGGCCGGACTGGAGCCTTTGGGGGGCCGGATTTGACACCTGTGACTTAGAAGAACATGGACTTGACAAGGTTCTAATAGTTCTGGATTTTTCATTCTAGTTTAGTTTTATTTAGTTTTGACTTTTTTTCTCTAAGTTAGTTTTAATTTGTTTTTAGAGCAGGTTTGATAGGTTTTATTAGTTTTCAATTTTTTCCTAAATGCTTAGTTTCAGTTTAGTTTGTTTATTTAGTTGTAGTTCAGTTGTAGTTCAGTTGTAGTTTAGATGTAGTTCAGTTGTAGTTCAGTTGTAGTTCAGTTGTAGTTTAGTTGTAGTTCAGTTGTAGTTTAGTTGTAGTTCAGTTGTAGTTTAGTTGTAGTTTAGTTGTAGTTCAGTTGTAGTTCAGTTGTAGTTCAGCTGTAGTTCAGTTGTAGTTCAGTTGTAGTTCAGCTGTAGTTCAGTTGTAGTTCAGTTGTAGTTTAGTTGTAGTTCAGTTGTAGTTTAGTTCAGTTGTAGTTCAGTTGTAGTTTAGTTGTAGTTCAGTTGTAGTCCAGTTGTAGTTTAGTTGTAGTTCAGTTGTAGTTCAGTTGTAGTTTAGTTGTAGTTCAGTTGTAGTTTAGTTGTAGTTCAGTTGTAGTTTAGCTGTAGTTCAGTTGTAGTTCAGTTGTAGTTTAGTTGTAGTTCAGTTGTAGTTTAGCTGTAGTTCAGTTGTAGTTCAGTTGTAGTTCAGTTGTAGTTTTAGTTGTAGTTCAGTTGTAGTTCAGTTGTAGTTTAGTTGTAGTTCAGTTGTAGTTTAGTTGTAGTTGTAGTTCAGTTGTAGTTCAGTTGTAGTTTAGTTGTAGTTCAGCTTTAGTTTAGTTGTAGATCAGTTGTAGTTTAGTTGTAGTTGTAGTTCAGTTGTAGTTTAGTTGTAGTTCAGCTTTAGTTTAGTTGTAGTTTAGTTGTAGTTGTCGTTCAGTTGTAGTTTAGTTGTAGTTCAGTTGTAGTTCAGTTGTAGTTTAGTTGTAGTTCAGTTGTAGTTTAGTTGTAGTTGTAGTTCAGTTGTAGCTGTAGTTTAGTTGTGGTTTAGTTGTAGTTCAGTTGTAGTTCAGTTGTAGTTTTAGTTGTAGTTCAGTTGTAGTTCAGCTGTAGTTTAGTTGTAGTTTAGCTGTAGTTCAGTTGTAGTTCAGTTGTAGTTTAGTTGTAGTTCAGTTGTAGTTTAGTTGTAGTTCAGTTGTAGTTTAGTTGTAGTTTAGTTGTAGTTCAGTTGTAGTTTAGTTGTAGTTCAGTTGTAGTTTAGTTGTAGTTGTAGTTCAGTTGTAGTTGTAGTTCAGTTGTAGTTTAGTTGTGGTTTAGTTGTAGTTCAGTTGTAGTTCAGTTGTAGTTCAGTTGTAGTTTTAGTTGTAGTTCAGTTGTAGTTTAGTTGTAGTTCAGTGGTAGTTCAGTGTAGTCAGTAGTAGTCAGTTGTAGTTCAGTTGTAGTCAGTTGTAGTTCAGTTGTAGTCAGTGGTAGTTCAGTAGTAGTCAGTTGTAGTTCAGTTGTAGTTAGTTGTAGTTCAGTTGTAGTTTAGTTGTAGTTCAGTGGTAGTTCAGTGGTAGTTCAGTAGTAGTTTAGTTGTAGTTCAGTTGTAGTTCAGTGGTAGTTCAGTGGTAGTTCAGTAGTAGTTTAGTTGTAGTTCAGTTGTAGTTTAGTTGTAGTTCATTTATAGTTCAGTTGTAGTTCAGTAGTAGTTTAGTTGTAGTTCAGTTGTAGTTCAGTTGTAGTTCAGTGGTAGTTCAGTAGTAGTTCAGTTGTAGTTCAGTTGTAGTTTAGTTGTAGTTCAGTTGTAGTTTAGTTGTAGTTCAGTGGTAGTTCAGTGGTAGTTCAGTAGTAGTTTAGTTGTAGTTCAGTTGTAGTTCAGTGGTAGTTCAGTGGTAGTTCAGTAGTAGTTTAGTTGTAGTTCAGTTGTAGTTTAGTTGTAGTTCATTTATAGTTCAGTTGTAGTTCAGTAGTAGTTTAGTTGTAGTTCAGTTGTAGTTCAGTTGTAGTTTAGTTGTAGTTCAGTTGTAGTTCAGTTGTAGTTTAGTTGTAGTTCAGTTGTAGTTTAGTTGTAGTTTAGTTGTAGTTCAGTTGTAGTTCAGTTGTAGTTTAGTTGTAGTTCAGTTGTAGTTCAGTTGTAGTTCAGTTGTAGTTTAGCTGTAGTTCAGTTGTAGTTCAGTTGTAGTTCAGTTGTAGTTCAGTTGTAGTTCAGTTGTAGTTCAGTGGTCTCTTTTCTCTTCTTCTCTGTGCTCCTATTCAAATCAATCCCAGACAGGACTCTGCTGCTTTAGTCTCCATGTTTCCAGGTAGAGTGGGGACCAGAAGACGACTGGAAACCACAAGTGAACACAAGTGACGGAGCAAAAAGTGTCGTATGGAGACAGCACAGAAAACTGAGAGAGACAAAGAAATCCATTTAACATCAATCTGACATTGACAAAGACCAAAACCAAGGGAATTGGATCCAGAATTTTTTTCTTTTTTAGTTAGTTTAGTAAACACACAATACAGTTTCAGTTAGTTATGGTTTTCTTCTTTTAATTATAGTTTTTATTTATTTCAGTTAACAAAAATGTTTTTACAGTTCTAGTTTTGGTCATTTCGTTAGTTTTCGTTAACGATAATAACTTTGGTACTTGACCAACGAGCAGGAAAAAAACATTTAACACTTTGTTGTGGAAGTTTTTTGAATCCAGGCTGTCAAACGTACGGCCCAGGGGTCAAAACGCATTCAATAAGATATTATTGTAGTTAATTGGTTATCATGATAAGAAGATATGATTAATTCAAGATTTTTTTTCTTAACTCAAGATTTTTTTTTTTGCTTCATCTGAGATTTTTTTTTTTTGCTCAATTCCAGTTTGTTTGTTTTTTGCTTGATTCAAGATATTTTTTGCTTAATTCAAGATTTTTTTCCTTAATTCAAGATAAAACTTTTTTTCTTGCTTTATTCGTTTTTTTTTTTTCCTTAATTCAGGATTATTATTATTATTATTTTTGCTTAATTCAATATTTTTTTTGCTTAATTCCATTTTGTTTTTTCTTAATTCGATTTTTTTTCCTTAATTCAAGATTTATTTTTTTTATTTTTTTTGCTTAATTCTAGATTTTTTTTCCTTAATTCAAGATTTATTTATTTATTTATTTATTTATTTTTGCTTAATTCAAGATTTATTTTTTTTTTTTGCTTTATTCAAGATTGTGCCAGTCGAACAAATGAAAATTCTCAGTCCGATTGGTTGAAATAGTTCAAACCTGGGTCCCAGGCTTTTCTAAACCCCCGGTGTCAGATGCAGCGGTCCGGCTTCCTTCCATCAGTGTGATGTCATCGTTTCCCATAATTCCTAGCGTGCAGGTCAGTGGGGGTGTGGACTCTGTTCCAGGCTCCATTTAAATGTTGTGCTCAGTGGAGCTGACGTCGGCAGCCGCTCTGCTCTCCTTCTGTGGTTGTTTTATTCAGTGGCAGTGGCCTTTCCTGGATGGAAGAGTGGAAGCCACGCCTCCTCACATAACCAACAGGTTCAGACGACGACGGAGGCCACTATGAGCCCAGGTAAAAGAGTAACTGGAAAAAAGTACAATTCCAACAGGAATGTGTTTAAAGGGTCCTTAAAATGGGAATAACATGAACAACCTGAAATATGTGATGAAAAATGAGGGTCATTTTTAAGGCTGTTAGAAAATATCAGTTCTGCAAAATATCACAATGTTTCATTTCACAATACTGTCAGTATTACAAAGTACTGCACGGATATTTGTAGGTGTTTACTCAAATACAGACATGGCAGAGGTTCATTTTAGTTGTTCTGTTTTTCTTTATTGTTTATATCTTATTTATCATTATTTAACATTGTTTTATTAATGTTTGACACCAGTTACAGACTTCTGTTAAAAAAACTGAGAAATGTTTCCTTATTTTTCCAGTATTTTGCTCATTTTCTTCTCTTTTTAGAAATATTTGTTCACTTTTACGCCACATTTCAGTGTTTTTTGCTCAATGTTTCCTCATTTTTCCAGTATTTCACTCATTTTATTCTCACTTTAGAAGCGTTTGTTCGCTTTTACACCACATTTTAATGTTTTTTGGTCAATGTTTCCTCATTTTTCAAGTATTTTGCTCATTTTATTCTCACTTTAGAAGCGTTTGTTCGCTTTTACACCACATTTTAATGTTTTTTGGTCAATGTTTCCTCATTTTTCAAGTATTTTGCTCATTTTATTCTCATTTTTTCAAGTTTTTGCTCCTTTTATTCTATGAATAATTGAGATTAAACTATTTTACACCACTTATTTTGAAATATATTAATAGAATTATGGATCAGCAGGTATTAAACAGTTTAGGTCAGTCGATGGTTCTGGTTTTTGAGGGTAAACAGAATAAATACAGGGTTGACGATGTTATGAAATGATCCATTCCTCCTCCTTTTTCCAGTATTTTGCTCATTTTCTTCTGACTTTAGAAACTATGGTTTGCTTTTATGCCACATTTCAATGTTTTTTGGTCAATGTTTTCTTATTTTTAAGTATTTTGCTCATTTTCTTCTCGCGTTAGAAATATTTTTTCGCTTTTACGCCACATTTCCATGTTTTTTGCTCAACGTTTCCTCATTTTTCCAAGTCGGTTGCTCATTTTCTTCTGACTTTAGAAATATTTGTGCGCTTTTACCTTCCATTTCAACATTTTTTGCTCAACGTTTCGTCATTTTTCCAAGTATTTCGCTCGTTTTTGTCTCCCTTTAGAAATATTTGTTCGCTTTTACGCCACGTTTCAATGTTTTTTGCTCAATGTTTCCTCATTTTTTCCAGTATTTTGCTCATTTTCTCCTCCCTTTAGAAATAGTTGTCCACTCTTATGTTACATTTCCACGTTTTTTGCTCAATATTTTCTTATTTTTAAGTATTTTGCTCATTTTCTTCTCGCGTTAGAAATATTTTTTCGCTTTTACGCCACATTTCCATGTTTTTTGCTCAACGTTTCCTCATTTTTCCAAGTCGGTTGCTCATTTTCTTCTGACTTTAGAAATATTTGTGCGCTTTTACCTTCCATTTCAACATTTTTTGCTCAACGTTTCGTCATTTTTCCAAGTATTTCGCTCGTTTTTGTCTCCCTTTAGAAATATTTGTTCGCTTTTACGCCACGTTTCAATGTTTTTTGGTCAGTGTTTCCTATTTTTCAAGTATTTTGCTCGTTTTATTCTCGCTTTAGACATAATGGTTCGCTTTTATGCCGCATTTCAACATTTTTTGGTAAATGTTTCCTCAGTTTTCAAGTATTTTGCTCATTTTATTCTCATTTTGCAAGTCTTTGCTTCTTCTATCCTACTGATAATGGAGGTTAAACTGTATTTTACTCCATATATTTCCATGTATTGATCGGATTAGTGGATCAGCAGGTATTAAACAGTTTAGGTCAGTAGATGGTTCTGGTTAAAGGTGGATGTTTGGGTCTTTAAGGGTTAAATCTGAGAGGATAATTGGAACAATACCATGCATTTGCATTTAAATGTGTGTGTGTTTAAACCAGACTCTTCCAGATAACGCAGTGACGTCCACGTGTCGTTTGGAATCTCAGCCGTCCATAACAGTCGCACCGTTTTCTCCGATAATGACAGAATGGACGTGTGCTGTGACATATTCAGACTCAGATTCACATTCAGAGCAGCTTCTGTTCTGACATTTAGATTTTCCATCTGTGCAGACTGTGTACAAAACACAGCAGAGGGGTCCAACATACGGCCCACCGACCACAACTGGACCCAAAAAAAGAAAAATAACACTGAACACATGAACAGTCAGTGTTTTCAGGTTCCACATTCAGACCAATGTGAGCGAAAGTGGGTCACAACCAGGAAAATAATCACAGAATAAACTACAAATAAGGACAGATACTAATTATTGTCCCTGTTTCAGTGTAAAAACACTAAAATTACATGAAAATATTTACATTTACAAACTATGCTTGAACAAAAAATGTGAAAAAACCTTAATAAATGTGAATAATCTGAAATGTTTTAAATAAAAGTCAGTGTAATTTTAACAAAAATAATAAAGAAAAAAGAAATATAAAAACAAAGAAAAATGGGAAAAGGTATAAAATCATGAAAACGCATGAGAAAATAAATGATAAAACAGAACCTGTATTAAACTCATCACATTTTAAAAAAATAAGGAAAATAATAATCAGGAAAATGACGCCAAATAAATTAAATTTAATGACAATGTTTACATTTACAAACTATCCTTTAACAAAAAATGTGAATAACCTGAATAAATATGAATAATATGCAATGTTTTAAATAAAACTCAGTGCAATTTTAACAAACATAATAAAGAAAAAAGAAATATAAAAACAAAGAAAAATGGGAAAATGTATAAAAACATGAAAAAGCATGAAAAAATAAATGATAAAACAGAACCTGTATTAAACTCAACATTTTAAAGATAATATGAAAATTATTATTAATTATGAAATTAATAATGAATTTCACTTTTTTCATGCTTGTTGATTTTATACCCATTTTTTTTAAGTATAGTTTGTAGATGTGGACATTTTCATCATGTTTTTTTTTTTTTTTTTTTTCGCTCTTAAATATGGATAAAGTTTGGCTCTGACATCATTTGTATGTTATTGTGTTTTTATTTTCCTGGTTCTGATCCACTTCAGACCTTTTGGGACTGAATGTGGAAGCTGAACTCAGATGAGTTTGATAAAAGCTTTGGACTCTGGGTTCATTTAATGACACAAACACCAGAGTGCATTCGGAGCCTCGTTCTAAACCTCCACAACAGCTTTGATCGACTGGTTAATGAGTGTTAACTTAAGCATCACTAATCTGATTATTCAAATAAACTAATGCTGTTCAGTGCACAGGAACCCATTATTTATTTGATTTAATTATCTGTTCAGTGTGTGAAGGCTGGACTTAAACACCTCAGGTTTACTGTGGTTTCATTAATGAAACATGTCTGACCTCTAGTGGTGATTTACAGGTAATGCAGGAACAGGAAACCACAAATACAGGTTCAGCATGTTCGGAAATGATCCATTCATCCTCATTTTTCCAGGATTTTACTCTTTTTCTCCTGACTTTAGAAATATTGGTGCACTTTTTTGCCACATTTCCATGTTTTTTGCTCAACGTTTTCTTATTTTTCAAGTATTTCGCTCATTTTATACTTGCTTTAGAAATATTGGTGCACTTTTACACCGCGTTTCCATGTTTTTTGCTAAATGTTTCTTTATTTTTCCAAGTATTTTGCTCATTTTCTTCTCCTCAGAAATTTCGGTGCACTTTTTTTGCCACATTTCCATGTTTTTGCTCAATGTTTTCTTATTTTTCAAGGATTTCGCTCATTTTATTCTCACTTTAGAAATATTTGTTTGCTTTTACGCTGCATTTCAATGTTTTTTCCTCAACTTTCCTCATTTTTTCAAGTATTTTGCTCATTTTCTTCTCGCTTTAGAAATATTTGTTCGCTTTTATGTCACACTTCTGTATTTTTTGCTAATTTTTTCATTGATATGTACTGTCCCAAATAAATAGATAGATAGATAGATAGATAGATAGATAGATAGATAGATAGATAGATAGATAGATAGATAGATAGATAGATAGATAGATAGATAGATAGATAGATAGATAGATAAGTGGCCCCTGAACTAACTTGAGTTTGACAGCCCTGCTTTAGGTTCTAACCCCTTGAGACCCAGTAATGCAAGAGAAAAAAAAAAAAACACTGCAAAGGACATTTCATGAAATAAATAAATAAGTAAATAATGGACCTTAAAAAAAAAAAAAAAAAAGTTAGACAGAACCACCAACAAAGGACCGATGGATCATAATTATTGAAGGAATATTTACAATGGAAAAAGAACTCACAAACTACAACTACAAGAAGCACAAATGGACAAAAAATGGAATAAATGGAGTTTTTACAGAACTTAGAATGGAAGGACTGAAGAATGGAGTGTCGTGTAGTGAACCCAAACAAGCTTTGTTGGTTCGTTTTTTGGTGTTTTTCATGACTAAGTGTTTATAGAATTTAAGTGGGAAAAAAAACAAAAACAAACCAAAGTTGCATCAACCTGTATCCAGACAAGACAATTATTTAATGTAAAAACCAAAACAAAAAAAAAACATAAAACCATAGTATGAGTCAGTGGAAGTGTTCCTTTGTTATACAAGGATGTGACACATGTTTCATTTGTTAAATGTTTTACTTCAGCTTCTAACCCTTAAGACCCAGTAATGAAAAAAAACCCAAAACACTGCAAAGGACATTTCATTAAATAAATAGATAATAATGTAATGGATCTTAAAAAACAAACAAGACAATTATTTAATGTTACAAAAAAGACAGTTTTTACCTTTCAGATGTTTATCTCTGCTACTACATTAGTAAAAATTTAAGGTAATTTATTTTATTTTATCGCATAAATTTCTGAAAAATCTAATTAGATCTCATTGGGGAAGTTTTCAGTGAGTTATTAATTTATAACAATTAAGCAAGTTTGATGACATTCAGAAGAAGTGCTTGTACACTAGTATAAAGTAATATATTTATTTCTACATTCTGAAAAAAAACAAAAAACAAACGTAGAGCAGAATTTTTTTGTCAAAACTCAAATGACCTAATCCTATTTTTTTTTTTTTTTGAACAATGAACAATTGAACAGCATATATACGTATATATAATAGTATACATCAAAAAAGGATAGAAAATTTCACAATTCACAAAATATTTTACATTTCAAATCAAATATATAGAAACACGGAAGTAAAACACACACACACACACATTTATATATATATATATATATATATATATATATATATATATATATATATATATATATATATATAATGCTCATGGTATCAACAGAAATTATATAAATTAAATTATATAAATTAAAGAAATTAGATCACTTTTTTGTGATCTGGCGCTATATAAATAAAATTTGATTGATTGAGTGATTTAATTGGTTTTCCCCTGTAAGTCGCTTTGGAAAAAAGCGTCTGCCAAATGCGTAAACATAAACATAAACATAAATTAGATTATACACTTGATATAGTTTCTTGGTTTTATTTGCTTTTGAATATTCTTTAAGTTGTCTAAATAATTGATTTAAAAAAAGGCTTTAAAAACAATAATGTTTGGACGTTGGTGTGCAGATTTGGTGTAATGAATGTGAAATTTAGCAAAAATAACTAAAAGGTTGATAATATATTTTTTTCTGGATTTATTTTATCAATTAAAATGTGTTGAAAGTTCAGTTTACATGAAGGGTCCATTTTTGTGTTTATAAAATGATTTAAATCAATCTAAAATATACGTGCGCAGGTGCAATCCCCAAATAAATGACATGTTTCCTGTTCGTTGCTGTAAAAGAACAAACTGTTTTTAACGCACAGGTCTGTACAGGACAACAGCCTCATCCTATTGGTCAACGTGTGGTTTACGTACATGACGTCAACACGCACGGTTTGAATGACGGCGGAAATCGGCTGTAGTGGAGTAAGAAGTAAACAATAAAAGTACTGACTGAGTTTTGACCGCAGGTTCTGGGGGTTTAGAAGGTTTGACGACAGCAACACCGAGTCACTCGCTTTATAAGTCCGTTAAAGTGAAAAGGATACCGTTAAAGTGCACACAACGCGGACTGGTAACGTCCGTTGGCTATGGTAAAGATGCTAACGCTAATGAAGCTAATGCTAGTCTGTCAGTTTAAGCTGTGAATGTGACGTTTTTATGGGTCAGGGTTTCTTTATTAGTTCCCTGGGGTCATTTTGTCTGCAGAAGAGTATACAGCAGTCCAATAACAATAAAAACAAGACAAGGTTAACTCACAAAAAACTAGTCTTCAAAAACAACCGCTACTGGCATAAAGTAGTTAAAGGGTGTTGTGTTGAATTCTGCTCCCTGTTGAAAACTGCCCCCCCCCCCCAATAACTTCATAAGTCATCCAGGAAGAAGACACTGCACCGAATTCACCCTATCACAGTTTACTGAGGAATGCTCCCTGCTCACCCTGGCTCATTATTCTTTCTCCTCTCTGACTGCAGGTGTAGGACATGAATTGTGAATTATTTGACCTCTTAACACCAGCTGTGGAGCAATTAAGTCATTAATTACGTTGTAAGAAATTGCAGTTATAGTTTTATCTGTTTAATATTAAAGAATGTGCAAACTGTAAGGTATACTACACATATATAACCACTATGTAAACTATGCAAATAATGTAAATATGTAAATACCATTAAAATTTTAAGAACTTTTAATTCTAAATTCAGCCTTTACATAAATATTTATTTGTATGAATTCAAAATTTCTCATTTTCCTTTATATTTCACTCACTTGTGTTTTTTTTTTTTTCTACCTGTGTTTTTGCACTGATGTGGGTGTGGGGGGGGGGGTCATTTTTTCGGGACAGTCTCATATTTTCCTGCTGTTGTTGAACTTATAGATGATTGACATGTTCAGACTTTTGAACTGTTTTTGTAGATTTCTCTGTTTTAATGCGTTCTGTTTTATGTCTTGCAGCCAGAGAGAAACAATGGAGCAGGTAAGAGAAGAGCAGATCAAACAACTGCACATTTGGCATTGATCAGACCAAAAACAAATAGGTGGTCAAAAGGAAAATGACGTGACGATGAAAAAAATTACCGTCGACTAATTTTCGTGGTGGATTACATCGACTAATGGCGGCAGCTTTATTCCTCTGATCTCAGGCATAGTACGTACAGTAGCTCTGTCATAAATCTGCATCTGTTTGATTAGATGTTTCATAAGTAGGTGACATTTCTGAATAGATCCTATGGAGCTTCACTTTTGGATCATGTGACCTTGGTTTATTATCTTTGTTAGGAGTAAAACCATATGCATTAACACATGTTGACGTTCCCTTGATTTGACACACATACAGTTATTACAAAAGAAGAATAATTTTTCTTTTTTTTTTTTTTCATTTTATTTGTTTATTTCAAGCATTTACAGAATACATCCAAATTCAAAATTCCAAAATCATTTACACTTCATCTACACTTGAAAAGAAGTGGGAAGAAGAAAAACGTATTTAATCCCACCCCCATTCTCATTATTAAATAACTAAACATAATAAACTTTTAAATACTCCTGTCCTTAGACTTCAAACCAGAACAATGAACGAAATAGGCCTAAATTATTATTATTATTATTATTATCATTATTATTATTATTATTATTATTATTTTATATTTAGACTTTTATGTTTTTGGCCTGTTACTTTTAAATGTGTTTAGTTGGTTTATTCCTTTAGGGGTGGGGGTGCACAAAGGAGAACTGCAAGAAGTAAGACCCAGTATCACTATGTTTGTACTGTATCTGGATGATTTTGTGAAATAAAAAGTTATTTAAAAAAAAAAAAAAAAAAACAAAGAAAAGGCCTAAACCAAATCAGAATAAACTCATTTGACAGTATTTACATTATAGAAGTAAAATGTGTGTGAAAAATAGAAACAAACATGCATTCCTGGTGGTGTTACCACGGTAACAGTTAACCGTTAACTTTTATTATAATAATTACAAACCAACAACGGTAAGAAAAATATAATAATAAATTAATCAGAGGCATTTGTGTCATTCTAGACTGTGTAAATAGAAAAAAGAGCCATCATTTCTTCATTTGCGTAGATCTTTGTGCTATAATTTGTAACTTTTGATCCAACTCCATGTAAACCAAACCCCAGCCTCACACTGTAAAAAAAATCTGTAATTTAACAGAATTTTTACTGTTTATTTTACAGATTTTTCCTGCATTTTTAAGATACAGGAAAATATCAATGCAATTACAAAAATAGGCTGTGATTTTACATGTCAAATGTAAAATAACATGAAAAAACTGTAACTGTGAAAAACCATAAAATTTCCATTTTTTTAAAAGAATATTTTTTCTTTTTTCACAGAAAAGTACAGTTAAAATACATTTGCAAGTGTATCGGAATTTCACAAATATTTCTTTTCTATTTGAGATTAAACTGTTAATTTAAAGTTTGATACTGTAAAAAATAATAATAATAATCAAACGAGATAAAATTACTGACAATTAGCCGTAAAAGTAGTATTAGTTCTGTCAGTTGAACCAGACTTGTTTGTTAATTGACAAATATCTTGTGTAATTACAGGAGGTTTCACAACCAAAATGTTGAATAAATGTATTTTTGTGAATGTATAACATGTATAAGCACTGATAAACTGTCCAAATACAGTTTTTATCAGTGGATTGGACAACTGAGTCTGACTGAAAATTATTTTTTATAAATATATTTATAGGTAATTTGATTGTTTGTAAATTGCATATAAATATTCTTTATTAAACATTAAAAAGTCAAAAAAAAAAAAAAAAAAAGAAGCTAAATCTCAAGTAAAGTTAGTGCATAAAACTGTATTGTACTTATGGAAAATTACCCTATTTTTATGAGATGGTTATTTTTGGTTATTTAACAGTATTTTTTGGGTGCCCCAGCTGCTGGAATATTACCGTTTTTTTAGTTTAGTTTTGTTTTGTTTTTTACAGTGCATATATGTATGTGTGTGTGTGTGTACCTGACAGTGGGTGCGGCATTATGGGTAACCTTTCACTCATTGTAGTTGAGTGGCAGCGGTATAGCTCATGTCCTGACTCCCCAGGGAGGGATGAGGAGTGGGGGGGGGGGGTTACAGAAACTTGATCATGTCTGGGTTTGTCATAGCTACACACAGTCCTGCTATGAGGATGATGACTGCAGGTTTAGAGGGTTTAGAGGAACTGAACTGAGCTGAACTGAACTGGACTGAACTGAAGACATGGACGGCAGAAAAACCCTAACACAGTCAGGGAGTCAGACCTATGTTTATCTGTGGACATGTAAACACTTCCAGGTAGAGCTCAGATGTTGGATGGGTCCAGGCTGTTAGTTTGACTGGAATGTTTTCCTTTTAACCTGTTTTCTTGTTTTTTTTCCTCTGTTGTAGCAGGAGCAGGTGGAATGGGATGATGTGAACAAACTCCTGCAGCATCATGGATTTAAACCCGTGTGTTTTGCAGATCCTGTGGAGAATAAAAACCTGTCAGGTAAATGTGACAGAGGAGGAAAAAGCCCAACATACTGTACATGTACTGTCAGAAAATATTATTACACAATCAAAAGTCATCAAAAATAATGATTATGCACCCAGACAGGCATTTGTTCAGGAAATACACCTGATGTTCTGTCTGGTACTAAATGTTTTGTGTCTTTTTAGATGTGGAAGTCGTAACACACATGAGTAAATGATAAACTGAGGCAGAATACTGTTAACATTACGTTTGTTTTTGTTAAGAAATTTCATTTTTATTTTTGTTATTATTTTATTTTACATGTTAATATTTTTATTTACTGTTTATTATGTTACTATTTATTTTACATTAGATCATATTGGACTGAATGTGAGTTTGACATGCGTGTCTTCAGGTTCCTTTCAGGACAGACATGATCATGTGTGGGTTCTATTACCCACATGTTCTCTGACGTTCCTCTGTGTTTGTCCAGATCTGGTTCTGCTGGATAAGAAGTCTGCATCTGAGATCAGAGCCACCCTCAGAATAATGCTGACCGACTCTGAGCGCAGGCAGGCGCTCATTCAGGAGCTCATCAAGTCCAACGGTCAACTCAAGTACGTTACCGCACATACTCCAACTGTCGAAAACCACCCAGACACAGACGTCCAACTGATGGTAGTTCAGGTTCTAACATCCAGCCCAGTTCAAATGGACCGGACCAGAACAACGATTACATAATAACCTAGAAATAATGACAACTCCACCTGAAAAAACAGACATTTGTTCAGAAAAATAAGTCCAATTTTAACAACATCCTGCTTGAACTTATCATTTATACATGTTTGTTATGGATCAGGTCTGCTAAGACACAAAACATGGGACATTCTTGTTATACTTTTAATATTTTTAAATTATTAATAGTGTTTTATATGTGTGTTTGTAGTCCAGTAGATTGTTGGTATCTGTTTCCGTCTGTAGACAACTTTTCAAGAAACATCTTCTCCAAAAATCTTCAGCCGTAATCAATTGAAATTCATAGCAGAGGTTCTTTGGGGTAAGGTCTACCAAGCTGGTTCAAAGAATTTTGTGTGTGTGTGTGTGTGTGTGTGTGTGTGTGTGTATATATATATATATATATATATATATATATATATATATTTACATACAGCCCTATTCAGGTTCTTCACATTTACTTGTTAAGGACAGTGTTTTTTTGGTGTAAATGGATGATTGTGCATAAACTCAGAGTCACTCATGGGTCCATATCAGCTCCTGTAAAACAGAAAAGAACTGAGTTTAAAGCAGCTCAGTCATTAATCTGTACGGGTGTGGAGTGTGTGTAAGTTGTGTCTCTTCAATAATGCATGTGTGTGTGTGTGTATGTGTGTGTGTGCCAACCACCTGTTCTGCCATCATTCAACCTCATCAACATCAGATGAAGGTATGAAGAAGACACCATCCGACCACCATCTGGACCTAAAATACCATCACACAGAATTCAGTCCTCCTTCATGTTTATTCCACTGGGTCCAGACAGGGTATCGAACACCGGGGGTGGGGGGGCAAACATGAGGCCCACGGGACAAAACTTGGCCACCAAAGGGTCCAGTCCGACCAGTCCTTTTTTTTTTTTTTTTTTTTTTTTTTTTTTTTAATCAATGTATTTTTTTTTTTCATTTTCAGTTTTTCAAACATACAGAAAGTAACACAAACACAGAGACACAGAACAGAGGAATAAGACGCCACAAAAAAAAAGTTCCATAATGTAATTACCCAATCACTTTGTACACAGAACACATTAACCGGAGTCGAGGTGCGTTGTCAGCTGATCTACATAAGAAATAAAAGGATGCCACACCACATTAAACTTCCCCATTGATCCCTTCAATGTGTATCTAATCTTTTCTATTTTAAGGAAAAACATGACATCACATATCCATCTGCCAAAGGAGGAGAGTTTGTTATTCTTCCAGTTTAAAAGAATGAGTCTCTGTGCTAAAAGGGAGGAGTAGGAGGTACTGTTTAATTGTGGCCTTTGTAGAGGGAGATCTAACAGTACGCCAAAAAGTCCGATAAAAGGGCAGGGGTCAAAGGTCAGACCTGTAATAGTTGAATGTGCTTCAAATATTTAAGGCCAGAATGCAGTTAGACTTGGACATGACCAAAAAGTGTGAAAGAGAGTAGCAGGTGCTCGTCTACATCGATCACAAATAGGATTAACTCCTGGGTACATTTTGGATAACTTAACTTTAGACATGTGAAGTCAACGTACAATTTTAAACTGAAGTCCTTATTTTTCTGAAGAATTTTCTGTTATTTTCAGGTCATTCACATCTTTTTGTTTGGATAGTTTGTAAATGTAAATAGTTTCATAATTTAATGTTGTTGTTTTTTTTTTGCACTAAAACAAAAAGAAACATTTGTAGTTGTCATTGTTTATAGGTTATCCTTTTGTTATTTTCCTGGTCTGATCCACTTTAGATCATATTGGACTCAACATGGAACCTGAACTAAAATGACTTTTAGAGGACGGAACCGGCCACGACAGACTCACACGTAGAAGATCCACTGGATTTTGTCTGGACCAAGGTTATTATCGTTAACAAAAACTAACGAAATGATGAAAACTAGAATTGAAAAAACATTTTCGTTAACTGAAATAAATAAAAACTAGAATTAAAAGAAAAAAACATAACTGACTGAAACTGTATTGTGTGTTTATAAAGCTAACTAAAACATATAAAAATTCTGGATAAAATTCCCTTCATTTTCATCTTTGTTAATGTTAGATTGATATGAAAGCCATTTATTTTGCTCTAGCAATTTTAGCTAGTGTCACCATACAGTACTTCATGGTCCGTCACTTGTGTTCACTTGTGGTTTCCAGTCGTCTTCTGGTCCCCACTCTACCTGGAAACATGGAGACTAAAGTTGGGAGAAAGCAGCAGAGTCCTGTCTGGGATTTATTTGAATATGACGACAGAGAAGAAGAGAAAAGAGACCACTGAACTGCAACTAAACTAAGCATTCAGAAAAAAATGAAAAATAATAAGAACAAGTGTTCAGAACTCAGAGCTCCTCCTTCCCCCTGAACTCTGTGCATGTGTGGATCCACTCTTTCTGTTTAAATCCAACAGTTTCCAGGTTGTTCCATACACAGAAACAGTTGAATCTGGTCCCAGTCATGTGTCTGTCCAATTAGATTCAATTCACATCAATATTAGTTGAGTTCTAATTTTAAATGTGTGGGAAATGGGATTTTCAATGTTCAGTGTAAATGTCCACAGAGTCCACATTCCACAGTGGATGTGGACAATTTAGTTCCACATACAAGAGGTTGTTCTAAGCTACAGGTGGATCCAACTGGAGGAGAATCGGAGTCGTTTGGAATTTTGAATGAATTTTGGAAAATGTCTCAATGATGACAGATGGAAAACTGTAGATGTTGTGACCTTGCTGTGACCTTGAACTTTGTCCTACTGGGACCAAAATGGACTGGGTTGGTCCCAGGGCCTAGGCCTATCTGTGGGGAAGATCTGGGAAAGATGGGTGGAAGAGTTTTACACTGAAGATGAAAACAAACAAACAAACAAAGCAAAGTGATCACACTACCTCCTGGCGGAGGTAAAAATCCCAAACTATTATAACCTTGGTCTGGACTCCAGTTTTAAATGTTTCCTACAACCACCAGGCTTTGAACCGTCTGCCCTGAGAAGGATGAAGGATGAAGCTCCTGTGATGTATTTTGTGACTGATCATCGTGTGTGTGTGTGTGTGTGTGTGTGTGTGTGTGTGTGTGTGTGTGTGTGTGTGTTCAGGGAGGACGTTCAGCTGCACATGAGCAGATCAGCTCAGCAGGGTCAGAGGGCGTCGGAGCTCCAGGTTCTGTTGGACGACGTCAGGTCCAAAGTCCAGGACTTAGAGGACCGCTGCCTGGGTTCAGCCGTCCAACAGCACAGCCAGACGCAGCAGCTGCAGCAGGACCGACAGGAAGCACTGGTACACGGACACCCACTGGACCGGTCTGAACCGGTACTGAACCAGGAAAAACCACTGACTTTAAACACCTCATTCATCAGGGAGTCCGAGCCTCGAAGGCAGCAGCAAACACAAGCATTCCTAGTGTGTTTTTTGTCAGACAGAAAAAAAGTAGATTTTTTTTACCTTTACGTCAGTGTTTTTCAACCTTCACATGGGGTCGCCTGGAATTTCTAGTAATTGATAAAAAAAAAATAAAAAATTTGCTAATACCATATTTTACGAACTATAGAGCGCACCTGACTATAAGCCACACCTGAATATAAGCCACACCCACCAAATTTTAAAAGAAAGAAATATTAGTACTGAAAGTGAGTTTTGTGGTTTTGTTTGGCCTTTAAAGAAGCGGTGTCAGACGCTGGAGGAGAAACTGTCCAAGCAGAGGGAGGAAACGGCTCAGCTTCAGAAGAAACTCTACTTTACAGTAAAAGAGGAGGAGCGAAGAGTGGCCCGACAGAGTCACACCTTCAAACACATCTGCAAGAAAGACGTCCAACAGAGCAGTGCAGCCGACCGGCAGTACGACACACACACACACACACACACACACACACACACACACACTAGGGATGTAATGATTACCGGTATAACGATAAACGGCGGTAGTAACGACGGTTAGTATTACTGTTTAAATTCTAATTCTCATGATAACTGTGTTTGATTACCACACTGTTAGGGGAAAAAACCTTATGTACAGATCTGCTTTGATATCAAATATTTGAGTAGAGTTTTAATTTATTACAATTTTAATTTTCTATACCTAATATTTGGAACCAATATTCACTTTTAAAGTCTTTGAAAAGGTTCATTAAGCATCTGTGTGTTATTTATGCAATAAATTATATACATTTATATATACGTTATATAAATGTCATCATATATACATTTCTCCTTTTAAAGTGGATTGTTGTTTTGAAGTTTATTTGAGTCCTAATTTAATGTGCTTTAAGGGATCTGTCTGAATGTCATCGCTCATCTTTTAGCCTTTTATTTGTTTGTTTATTTGCTTCATTTATTTGTTTGTTTATTTATTTGTTTGTTTGTGCAGGGTGTTGGACGTGATCGACTACTATGAGAATAAAATGAATCAGCTGCTGAATGAACTCAGGTACTAAGAAAAGACAAACAGACGTCATCAAGGACTCTGGACGGGGGGGGGGGCTTTTATATATGTGTTATGTGGAAAATCCAAAAGTATTGTTTTTTCTTGTACGACTAACTTTTTACTTTTATTTTTATCGTGATTCCAATAAAAAGTTGGAAAAAAAATAGTAAAATAATAGAAATAAATGAATAAAATAAAAAAATAATTTAGAAAAGATTAAAATAACATGAAAAATAAAGTAAAATTAAATGAATAAAATCGAAATAAATTAAAAAAAAAACATGATAATTAATAAATAAAATCACAATAATAAAATACAGTTTTTAAAAAGATGCTTTGTGACACTTATTGCAAAAACAAACAATTTAATTGCCTCTATATATGGGGCAAGTTTGAAGTAAATTGAAACAAAATTGATGCTTTTATAGACTTTGAAATTTCATTTATTATAAGTAAATGGGAGAACAAAAAAAAAAAAGATTAAAAAAAATTCCTGAAAAATGTGAACTTTGACCTACCTTTCCTTAAATGTAACCACAGCTATTCTGGGTCAGTGGTAATCTAAAAACACAATTAGGTCTGAATTCAACCAGTAGTTTTGCTGCTAAAGTGTAAACAAACAAACAGAACCAGAAACACAGCGTCTTGCCTCCCCTTTGGTCGTTAATGGAGGCCTGTTGTAAAGTCGGTCCTTAAAGGGTTAAAATACTCTAATACTTGTTTTGTCTGTTCTGTGTGTGTTTGATTCTCTTTGAACTCACTCCAGGATCAGTCTGAGCTCCTTCTGTCTGTGCTTTTACTGTTAAATGTCTGTTTTTCTGCTGCAGGTGTTCAGATGCAGGTTCAAACCCATCCTCCACGGTCTCTCCATCCTTGAAGACCCTGCTCAAGGTAACGCCACTAACTCTTTCTTTCTTTCTTTTTAAAATGACCATTTTTAAAAGTTTTTGAAAAGTGCTTGAATTTGACCTTGAACACTGGCTCCGCCCCCTCCCTCTCTCCTTTTTGTCAGGAGTACCAACAGCAGCAGAAGGAGAGTCGGTTCCAGATCGAAGAACTGAAGCGGAACGTCGACCATCTGAAGCAGGAGCTGGACACACGGTCAGTGGCCGGTCAGTCCAGTCCGGTCCGGTCCGGTCCCATCCGGTCCGGTCTGTGTCTGTGTTCAGAGCCGTGGTCACTAACGCTGGTGTGTTTTCAGGCCGACGCTGAAAGAGCTGAAGTTCTACAAACACAAACTGAGACGTTTGGAAGGATTCCACAACCACAGGTACGAAAGCAACGACCGTTCACCTGCACGACAGAACAGGAGAAGATTTAAGACTGGAACAGTTCAGCAGGTGTTTTCCATCATATTTATGTTTATTCAAGTTTTACAGCTTAGATACGAAATAATAGCAACAACATAGATTCTCCTATACCATATATATATATATATATATATATATATATATATATATATATATATATATACATAAACAATAGGAAATCTGTTCCAAGTACACGTGTACAATGAATTTTAATGTCAACTTTTAAATGAAGGATTATTTGGGCAAAATGGATGGAATGGAAACGTAAATAACTAAGCAATAAAATAAAAAGGTAAATAAAAAATAATTATAAATAATATAATTATTATATAATAATATATATAATTATAATAATAAATTGATAAAATAAAAACTAAAGTTAAAAAAATAATAAAATAAAAACATAGATAAAAAAATAAAATATTAATCAATGAAGAAAATAAAAATGAAGGAAAAAAAATTAAGTCAGAAAATATTAAAATAAAAATAAGTAAAAACAACCATAATAAATAAATACAATTTAAAAAAAAAAAAAAAAGTCAAGTTTTAAATGAAGGATTATTTTTGACAAAATGGATGGAATGGAAATGAAATAACAATCAATAAATAAAATTTAAAAATAAAGTAAAAAATAAATAAATTCAGAAAATTATAAAATAAATTTAAAAAGCATAATAAATAAATAAAATAAAGTGAAGTTTTAAATGAAGGATTATTTTTGACAGAATGGATGGAATGGAAATGTACATAACTAAGTCATAAAATTTAAAAAAAATTAAAAAAAATAAAAATATTAATAAATTCATAAAATAAAAAAATAAAGTAAAAAATAGTAATAAAATAAAAAAACATAAAGTAAAAAAATAAAATAAAAAGTTAGAAAATACTAAAATAAAATTAAAATAAATTCAAAAAAAGTAATGAAAATAAATAAAATGACAAAATAAAATAATACAAAAATAACATCATAAAATAGGTAAAATGAAATAAAAATAGTTTAAGATATAAAATAAATGAAAAAATAAAATATAAAAAGGAAAAATAATAGAATAAAATTTAAAAAAATAAAATAAAATTTAATTAGAATTTAAAAAAGAAAAAAAACAAAACATTTCTCAGGCCTGGTAACTACATGGTCCATAAACATCCTTGATCTTCTATTTTTATATTTAAATTCTGGACATAATCAGTGAATGTTCTCCATATATTTTCAGACTTTATTTATTTTGTGTATTTCAGTATATACCTGTCATTCTGTGGTGCGGTTTGTTAACATCTGGTCTTTCCTCAGTTTTTAATTCACCTGTTCTGCTTCTACTGAGCTAAAATCACCTGAAACCACTGAATTAAAATAGTTTTTTTTTAAATGTGTGGAAGTTCTGATTTAATCCATGACCTGTTCGTTGTCAGATTATCGAAAGATGACGACGCAGGAAACAGAAGCTCCAAAGACACAGAGTCACCGTTATGTGCTCATTATCGCCAGGTAAGTGCACGGAAAACACAACTATCAGCAGTAGCACCGTGTGTTTATTGACTTTTATAGGTTTCAAATGTTATTTTAAGGCAGGGATGTCAAACTGATTTAACTTCTACTTTGGCTTAGGGATGTAACGATTACCAGTATAATGATAAACGGCGGTAAAATTGCAGACAGTTAGTATTACCGTTTAAATTATAATTTTCATGATAACCGTGTTTGATGACCGCACTTTTCTGGAGAAAACGCTTATGTACAGATCTGCTTTTATGTCAAATATTTGAGTATAGTTTTAATTTATTTCAATTTTAATTTTCTATACCTAATATTTGGAACCAGTATTCACTTTAAAGTCTGTGAAAAGGTTCGTTAAGCATCTGTGTGTTATTTATGCAATAAATTATATACATTTTTCAAATCGGTTTTTATTTTATATTTTTTTGTGTGTTTTTTGTCCTTTTGTGTTTTTATAGTAGGTCAAAGTGAAAAAATAATAGACAGATGATACAGATGAAGTTGTGCTGAAAAAACAGATCCCAAACATGGGTATAGTAAACATTTGTTTATATAGTATATAAAGGCCAAATCAAAAGGACTGAAAAACAGACAGAATATACGGAAGCCTATTGCATTCACACAAAAAAATAAATTCGGCTATGTTTTTCTGAATAAACAACATAATTATCGTGTAAAAACAGAACCGAATTTTTATTTTTTCACGAAACAGTATCTTGTTAATTCGGAAAAACAGCCGAATTAAATTTTTTTGTGTGAATGCAATGCACTTCCATAAAAATAGGCCCTAAAGACCCCTAAGGGTTAATATCTGAATGTTTCTGCCAACAGAAGGTACATGGTGCCTGTTATTTTATTTTCTCTTGTTTTTAAATAGAACTTGGTTAAATTCTTTCAGTGTGTGTATCAGTACTTTTTGAACATTTTGAGCACAATTTCAACAATACTACGATAATAATTATAACTGTGATAATTTTGGTCACAGTAACCATGATCTGAAATTTTCATATCCTTCCATCCCTACAGGATTAAGGGAGGAATAAAGTAACAAATGTGGTTTTTAAATAAATTCTGTCCACTTGTATGATTGGGTTCAGGTCTGATGGCATTTCTACTTTCACACCAGGTGTCAGGTGGACCCCCCCCCCCCCCATCCCAGTTCTTTGTCCCATTGTATTTTCATATATAATGTGGAACATTCCTGTAAACATGAGCAGAGGATTAAAACTGCTGTTCCATGTGTGACCCTCCTGTTTGAATGTAATCTGTCTTGAACTTCCTTCAGCTGCTGAATGACGTCAGTGCCATTCTGACCAACGCCAACGCTCCGCTGAAACTCCACCCACACGGACACGCCTCTGTGGGCCTGGAGGGGGCGGAGTTCCAGCCTGTGGTCCCCATACTGGAGGTGTGGGCCCAGCAGCTGCATCTGATGAAGGTCTGGAGGATTACTTGGACCATAAGACTAGAAGGGCTCACAGTGTGTGTGTGTGTGTGTGTGTGTGTGTGTGTGTGTGTGTGTGTGTGTCCAGGTATTCACACTAACTCCGTACAGATCTGACTGCTGCAGTTTGTCGTATTTATGGTCAGTGATCAGACTAATGACAACGACAAGTGGACAGGACCAGTATTTCGGAGACATTAGTCATTTTTTAATACAATAGCCTTATAATCACGTTGCTATGGCCATTGACGGTTGCCACATGTGCAGTACCACACTGCATGATGGGAAATGAAGTTAAAAACACAAACAAAGCATTCACTGACTTCAGTCCACAGATATCAGTATTAATATATTTACTGTCGTTTAAGTTTTAAAGAATGATTTAACAAATAATTTTCATGTCAGCACTTATAAAATATAGACTCACATCTGTTCCTTAACTCTTTAAGTGCCAGACAGTTAAGGGGCTAATAAGCCTTAAAAGTGCCACAGAATTTGGCCGTTTTTCAGTATTTCGCGTCGTTTTTATAATATTTGAAGAATCCTGCAGGAAACCGCTCGGTAACATCCGACCGATTGCTAATTAGATTCAAAACGCACCAGACGCAGCCGATTCATTATTGATCGTAATTTGCATAATTCATAATAATAATAATAATAATAATAATAATAATAATAATAATAATAATAATAATCTTTATTTATATAGCACTTTACATACATTAAAAACTGTAGCACAAAGTGCTTTACATATCAGTTTAAAAATCAGTACCGCCCCCCACCCACACCCACCCACTCACCCGCACACACACACACACACACACACACACACACACACACACATACACACACACACACACACATATACATGCAAACCCACAAGCTCACACATACTTAAGAAGACTGACTGAGCACGGGTAGACCAGAACAAAAATGTACAAGTAAAAGTAAAACATCAGTTTAGGAGGCGCTGTCTCAGGGAGCCATCCGCACCAGGATGCAGCCGCCGACCCCGGCGACCAGGCACCAGCAACACAGCCCCGCATCCCAACTAGTGGGAGAGGGCCAACTGGGACCCTCACCCACCAGAAAGGAGCGGACCCCAGTGAGAGAAGGCGCCACAGCCCCCGGAGTCCACAGCCGCCCCCCGGCATGGAGGGCTCCGTCTGATGAAACATCGGAGAATAAGAAACATTAAAAAGATATAAAAATATTATTCGGTCGCGTGACCTCAAATTCCCGTCTGATTGGTCTCAAAAGGGGGACACAGAAAGAACGTCATCGAAATGTGAGAAAGAAATGGGGGTGGATGGTTTGTTTGTACACAAATGTGGCGTGTTCTCCAAAGCCGATCTGATCGGCCCGTGGCACTTTACAGGTTGTTTTCGTAAAGCCGATTTAATCGGCCCATGGCACTGAAAGTGTTAAAGTCGGCAGAACGACCACATCTAGAATTCGTTTTTAGAGCAGGTTTGCAGGTTTTTATTAGTTTTAATTTTTTTCTAAATGCTTGTTTTTTTGTTTAGTTTTAGTATTAATTTTAGTTTAGTGGTCTCTTTTCTCTTCTTCTCTGTCGTCATATTCAAATAAATCCCAGACAGGACTCTGCTGCTTTCTCCCAACTTTAGTCTCCATGTTTCCAGGTAGAGTGGGGACCAGAAGACGACTGGAAACCACAAGTGAACGCCAGTGAAGGACCGTTAAATATCATATGGTGCCAGCAGCTAAAATTGCTAGAGCAAAATACATCAATTTCATGTCAGTCCGACATTGACAAAGATGAAAACGAAGGGAATTTTATCCATAATTTTATCCGTTTTAGTTTGTTTTGTAAACACACAAACTACAGTTTCAGTTAGTTATCGTTTTTTTTCTTTTAATTATAGTTTTTATTTATTTCAGTTAAAGAAAATGTTTTTACAATTCTAGTTTTCGTCATTTCTTTAGTTTTCGTTAACAATTCCACACAGGTTGACACACTAGTGAAAACATAATAAGACGCTTAGTATTATTATTTACTTCTTTGCCACTTGTTTCTACTAGTGCTTTTATTCTGTGATTATTAAACCATATATATATGGTTCAATTTCTAAACTTTTTGCTCTTACAGGGTGTTTGTGCAGGTCTTGAAAATCTTAAAAAGTATGGAATTACAAACCAGTGTTTTCCAGACCGTGAAAAGTCTGGAATTTTGTGTGAACATCTTTATAAAGTACAGAAAAAAGTATCTCTCATAGTGGAATTTTATAGTATGTTCAAAGGCACATAATCCTGTAAGATAAGAAATATATGAGGAAAGTTTATTTAAAAACAAACTAGATCTGATTTTACTCACCGGTCGGTGCTGGAATGATTCTGATTTATGTGATATTTATGCATTTTTGTGATTTTTCATATGTTTTGAAAATGTTTCTGTCAGTAAAACATAATTTACTGTAAATTATACATTTATTCATTTGTACTTTTATTAAAACAAACGTTTCTGCGACACACAACAGGTACAATCTGAACCAAAACAGTAGGAACGTAAGTATAAAAGTATGTAAAGTCAAGGTGTGTGTGTGTGTGGGGGGGGGGGATAGCAGTTTTGAAAAAGTCTGGAATTTTTATTTGGATCAAGAGCAAACCCCCTGGATCGTGTTCGTAGCATAATACGACGTACATGATTGTGATAAAAAGGAGAAAAAACTAACTCTGAGTGTATGTGTTCCTGTAGATATGGATTCGACTCCAGTGATAAAAGTGAAAGTGACCTTTAAAAGTGTTTGAATTTGACCTTAAAACCACCTGTCTGTTGTGGTCAGGACCTGCAGCGCGGTTTAAGCAGACTGTCGTCCAGACTGATGCCGTGGCAGGTGGGTGACGGACGTCCGACGGCCGCAGACGCTGTGAGGGTGGAGGACATGATGCTGCTGGTGGACGCCATGTTGGAAAACACCTGCACCCACAACGAAAAGGTGAGTGTGTGTTTAAAGTCCTCTGCAAGGTTCTGATAGTTTAGGATTTTTCATTCTAGTTTAGTTTTATTTAGTCTGGACTTTTTTTCTCTAATTCAGTTTGTTTTAATTAGTTTTTAGAGCAGGTTTGATAGTTTTATTAGTTTTCATTTTTCTCTAAATGCTTAGTTGTAGTTTAGTTGTAGTTCAGTCGTCTCTTTTCTCTTCTTCTCTGTCGTCGTATTCTAATAAATCCCAGACAGGACTCTGCTGCTTTCTCCCAACTTTAGTCTCCATGTTTCCAGGTAGAGTGGGGACCAGAAGACGACTGGAAACCACAAGTGACGAACCGTCAAATATCATATGGTGCCGCTAGATAAAATAGCTCGAGTGAAATAAATCGATTTCATATCAATCCGACGTTGACAAAGACAAAAATGAAGGGAATTTTATCCATAATTTGTATCCGTTTTAGTTAGTTTTGTAAACACACAATACAGTTTCAGTCAGTTATTGTTTTTTTTTTTCCTTTTAATTATAGTTTTTATTTATTTCAGTTAATGAAAACGTTTTTTCAATTCTAGTTTTCGTCATTTCATTAGTTTTCGTTACAATAATAACCTTGGTCCTCTGTAGAGTTCACCTTAGGGTTAAAAACTCACATCCACCTGCACAATTCCAGCAGCGGCTAATGAGGCTATTCCTCCATCAAACATATCGTTAGCTTTAGTCACATTTTAGGCCAAAGTGTGAAATCTGTGTAACTTTTACTCTCCTAACACTGCTGGTTCAACATTAACTCATGGGCACTGTGTCCGACTCCGGGCTCGTCTTCGTCTGCTTCTTTATTGTCATCGTTAGCAATTCCTTCAAACATCTTCTCTGAAACTACTGATTCGATTCATTTCACATTTTAAATGTAGTTTCCTTTGGATAGTGTTTGACACCCCTGATCTAAAACAAACTAAAATGGAAAACAGGTGAAAGTTTATTCCCATAATCGCATAATGTTTCTTTATGCACATTTAAAGTTGTTTTTCATAATAAATATGATCAATTCAACTCAGGTTTTTTTTTTTAACTGTAACATACTATTTTAAGCAGTTATTCCATATAATAATGATAATTAACAGACAGATATTTCAAGTTAAAGGTGGGGTAGGAGCATTTTTTACTCTATTCCTTAAAGGTGCGGGAGACTTTCGTGAGCAATTTTTCATCAAATCTGTAAAACCTCAGTCCTCGCCAAAGTATCACGAATCTGTAATTCTTTCTGTGATTACTCACCTGAATCGTGAACTTCCGTTTCCCACAATGCATGTCGTGACAAAATTCCTCAGATGCCCGAGTTCCCTCCCGGTTCTGTTTGTAAACGCACAGTTTGTTTCTGGTGGATGGAACTAAGAAACTGTTCACCGAGATGCAAGAGACTCAGGTGAGTAATGACAGACAGACGAACAGATTCATGACACTGAGGATATGACTGAGGATGGACAGATCTGAGGAAAAAATGGTCACGAAAGTCTCCCGCACCTTTAAGTTCTTCCTGCATAATTACCAAAGAAGACGTTTTCTGACCCTTTTACAGCAAAAACCCATGAATAAACGTGGCCAGCTCTAATGGTGGTCCTTAAAGGGTTAATCAGACGGGTTTTTTCTGCGGTGTTTGAACCTCCAGGTGCTCCGAAGCCCCACCCGTCACACTCTGGGGTCCATGGTGTCTCATTTCCAGAAGCTGTTTGACGTGACGTCCCTCAGCGGTGTCTACCCACGTATGAACCAGGTCTACGCCAAACTGGGCGAAATGACCAACGCCATGAGGAACCTACGAGACCTCCTGGACCTAGGTACCCTTCAGCTCCACTGGCCCCCCCCCCACCCCCATGAATCCACTTGTACTTCAGTGTGTGTGTGTTTTGTGTGTCAGACGGCAGCGTTTCTCCAGGTGAGCTGGTTAATCAGGTGGCCAGGCTGGTATCGTCCTCTGAACAGCCAGCGGCGGTTCAACATCTGCTGGGACAAAACGACATCGACAGGTACTGGCCAAACTACACCTGTGTCTGGAGCGGAGGATCATTTAGACCAGGTTCCACATTCAGGCCAGTTTCATCTAAAGTGGGTCAGACCAGTAAAATAATAACAGAAGAACCCATAAATAATGACGACTACAAAATGGTCTGTATGATTTAGAGCAGGGCTCTCAAACTCATTTTCTTTCAGGTTCCACATTCAGCCTGATTTGATCTGCAGTGGGTCAGACCAGTAAAATAAAGCAAACGCTGAAGAAAGTTAACAAAATAAACACTAAAAATGACAAAAATGAAGTAAATGATGAAGAAAATGAGCAAAATAAACAATAAAAACAACAAAAATGAGCCAAATGATGAAGAAAATTAACAAAATAAACACCAAAAAGAAAAAAATAAAGCAAGTGCAGAAGAAAATGAACATAATAAACACTAAAATTGACAAAAATGAAGCAAATGCTGAGGGAAATGAACAAAATAAACACTAAAAACAACAAAAATGAGCCAAATGATGAAATTACACAAAATAAACACCAAAAAGAAAAAAAAAGCAAATGCTGAAGAAAATTAACAAAATAAACAGTAAAAATGACAAAAAATGAAGCAAATGCTGAAGAAAATGAACAACATAAACACCAAAAATGACAAAAATGAAGCAAATGAAGAAAATTAAGAAATTCAACACTGAAAGCAACAATGAAGCAAATGCTGAAGAAAATGATCAAAATACACACTAAAAAGGACAAAAATGAAGCAAATTATGAGAGAAACTGAACAAAAATCAAGCAAATGCTGAACAAAATGAACTAAATGAACCTTCTCTGGTCCATATTCTGCTGGTTTCTAACATGTCAGTGGTTCCAGTTATCATTCTAGTTCCTATTGGTCACTGATAGAAGTCATATGTGGACTGTGATTGGATGAGTTGAGTTCTCCAGTCAAAGTCCCGCCCACTGGAATTCTAGTTAGATTGATCTCCTTTGTCATACAGACAGAACCTGAACACCTCACACATTAGAACAGAACAGGGACTATTGGAACTGTTGTTTTCATTTTCATGGTTTTCACTGGATGAACATTGGCTTATATTTACATTATAATAGTTTTATAATCATCATTAAAAACAACTAGAACAGTGACAGAGTCGACAGAACCATGTCCAGACCCAGACCTGAATAGCCCACATCCACATGTTCACAGTTGTGGGTTTTTTTTGTTTGTTTTTCAGTATAATTATGAAGGTGAAGCAGCATGAGGAGTTCTTCCCTGCCTTTCATTCTCTTGTGGTGGAACTTTTACAGACTCTGGGTAAGTACCAACACATTCACAGACAAACTTAAGCAAGGAAATCTTCAAACTTAGGCCCAATCCCATCTTTTAGTGTCTATCAACTAGGGATGTAATGATTACCGGTATAACGATAAACGGCGGTAAAATCACAGACGGTTAGTATTATTGTTTAAATTCTAATTCTCATGATAACTGTGTTTGATTACTGCACTTGTAGGGGAAAAAACCCGATGGAAAGATCTGCTTTTATGTCAAATATTTAGTTTAATTTATTTCAGTTTTAATTTTCTATACCTAATATTTGGAACCAATATTCACTTTAAAGTCTGTGAAAAGGTTCGTTAAACATCTGTGTGTTATTTACGCAATAAATTATAGATATTTTTCAAATCGGATTTTATATATTTTTGTGTGTTTTCTGTCATTTTATGTTTTTATAGTAGGTTAAAGTGAAAAAATAATAGACAGATGATATAGATGAAGTTGTGCTGAAAAAACAGATCCAAACATGGGTATAGTAAACATTTGTTTCTATACTATATAAAGGCCAAATCAAAAGGACTGAAAAACAGACAGAATAGACTCAGACCACTAAGGGTTAATATTGGAATGTTTCTGACACAGAAGGGACGTTGTGCCAATTACTTTATTATTATTTTGTTTTTTGTTTTTTTCAAAATACAACTTGGTTGAATTCTTTCAGTGTGTATCAAGTACTTTTTGAACATTTTGAGCACAATTTCAATAATACTGCGATAATAATGATAACCGTGATCATTTTGGTCACAATAACCGTGATATGGAATTTTTATATCGTTACATCTGTACTATCAACTATAAACGGCAGAAATGCAATCTGTAACACATTGAAACGGCATTAAACAGACGATCAAATGATTAAGTTGTTTACGAAGAAAATCCGTACATTTGTGCGTTTCTTTTGTCACGCTGCTGTACTTTTTACCTCCACCAGGAGGTTTTGTGATCACTTTGCTTTGTGTGTTTGCATGCGTGTGTGTTTGTTTGTTTGTTTGTTTGTTTGTTTGTTTGTTAGCAAGATAACTCAAAAAGTTATGGACGGATTTTCAGGAAATGTTGATTCTGGCACAAGGAAGAAATTATTACATTTTGGTGATGATGGGGGGGGGGGGGGGGGTCTGTCTTGGTGGAGGTCCACGCTCTGAGTGCTTTTCTTGTTTTTACTGTTTACCTCCATTTTGCCGATGATTTGAACTGAATTATGGGAAATTTCTCCTGCCCCTCCATATGTAGTGTGGTCCTGGAAAATGTCCATTTGGAGGGGCAAACAGCCCTAACAGCCGATAACGTAATAAATTGGCTATTTTTAAAATGTAATAAGCCAATAACGTAAAAAAGTCCTGAACTGATCATGTAATAACTTATTGGCTGGTTATTATGTTATTGGCCTGGGAAAAAAAATTCTTCACAAATGTAGTAACTGAGCCAATAACGTAATAAGTTATAACGTTATCGGCCAAAAGCTGTTATGTTATCGGTTCAGGACTTTTATTACGGTGTTGGCCAGATATTATCACCTGTTATTACATCATTGGCTTCTTAGCCCCTCCCCTCCGTCTAATCGAGAATCGGGACAACACTACCCCTTCATGTGGGGGGAGGGGTAAGGGGGAGGGGCCAAGGGGGGAATTGGGGTTGGGCCTAAAGCTCCAGTCTGAACGCAGAGCTCTTTATAGGTTTTATGTTCAGTCTAATTATTACGTTTCACAGATTCCTCCCGTGGGCCAGATCGGACCCTCCAGTGGCCGCTTTTGGCCCACGGGCCGTGTGTTTGACCCCCCCCTCGCTTTAACGCTACATGTGTGTGTTTCAGGAGTCAGCCGTCTGGACGACATCCTTCCAGCTCTGAAGTCTTTGAAACAAACGGCGCCGTGATGTTTCACGTGTCAGCGGGTTGTTTTTGTGACGAATGTAACGTTTGACGTGTTTCCTGTTTTGAATAAAAGTGTGGAAGGTTTTACATCATGTGACCCGGACGCCCAGTTCAATCAGATTACCTCATTGGTGTTTTTCCTGTAACTTTCATTTGCCCCGAATTTTAATCGGTTGAAAATCTAAAGCAGAAGCTGAACTGAACTGGGTCAGAACCATTAAAAATAATAGGAGGCACGACAAGCCCCGCCCCCTCGAACATACAGTCAGATTCCACTCCTTTTATTCTGGAAACATTTGACTCGTTGACTGGTGGAATCGTACGTTTCTGTCTGGTTCTGTCGGTTCGTTTCCGGTCAGAGGTTTAGGAACACACCCAGGTGTCAAACATACGGCCCGTGGACCAAAACCGGCCCAACAGTGGGACCTCCACGACCGATGTATGAAATTAAAAAAAAAAAAAAGAAAATACAATGGAAAAAATGATTAGACCACCGTTTGTTTTCTTCAGTTTCTTGTTCATTTGAATGCCTGGTCCAACTAAAGACACATTTATTTGGACAAATATAATGATACCAACAAAAACAGCTGATAGTAGTTGAATTCAACAGCTGATATCTGTCCATTTAACATGTTTTCTTCATAAAAACTAAAATCACCTCAGTTCTTCCATCAATATCTATGACACAGGTGTCAAACATGTGGCCCGGGGCCCAAATCTGGCCCCCCAAAGGGTCCAGTCCAGCCCCTGGGATGAATATGTGAAATGTAAAAATGACACTAAAGATATGAATCCTTTTAGTTCTGGTTCCACATACAGACCAATGTAATCTGCAGTGGGTCGGATCAAATACCATCATAATAACCTAGAAATACTCACAACTCCTAATGTTTCTCATAAATGTAAACATTTTTATGTCATTTTACTGTATTTACACTAAAACAAACTATCATTTCACAAAAACACGAATAACCTGAACAAATATGAACATTTTGAAATGTCTGAAGTGCAAGTTTACCAGTTTAACATGAAAAAAAACAAACAAAATACTGACCATGATATTAGGATCAATGATAAATCACTTTTAAAAAGTTAAAAATAAAGAAAAAACTGCCACAAAAGTAACACTGGGTCTGTGTGGGTTAAAAAATGTAATTTACCTGAAGAAAATTGTAAAAAAAAAAAAAAAAGCACAAACGTGTACCGTTCCGGGTCTGAGGAGGAGGTTCAGACTTATTAAATTCCTATTGATGGGGGGATTATAACTTTGGATCAAGCAAAATAAAGAAGTGTGGGATAAGTTAATACTATTAGTCAGTTATTAGTTATAATTACATACTTAAATTCGACCATTTCTAAAATACAAGTCTTTAAAATGTATCTTATAAACCAGAAAAATCCATGTTAAAGTCCTGGAACACCCCTGGGAATAAATGGTTCAGTCCAGAGGAGTCCGCAGCGGCACTTGGTTGCTAGGAGACGCCTGGACCCTAGAACTGAAACATAAGGAGAGGCTTCCTAATCCTACCCACTGGTGTTTAAATGATGAACCGCTCTACTTCACCTATTTCTATACTGAGGGATTACGCATGCTTTATGCTGCCTTCACGGTTTATGGGAATTATGGGAAATACTAGTTGCGAACTCCAAAATTACACATAAACACCCTCTCATGTTGTATTTTCCGCTGAAGAAGTGGGGGAACATGTTTTTTGTGGATGATTTTTGCACATTTATAGCATACTTAATTTGCACAATTAATACTTCTACTACTACTACTACTAATAATAATAATAAAATAAAAGTCATCGAAGATGAGTTAACACATCCACAACTGTTTTACCCACAACTGTTTTTTCTGAATTAATGAGAGAATTACGTCATTAATTCCAAAGAAACAGCTAATTTGTATTTTTCCATGTGAATACAGTATACTTCCATAGTTCACCAAGGTTCTAATAGTTTGGGATTTTTCATTATAGTTTAGTTTTATTTAATTTTGACTTTTTTTTTCTCTATTTCACTTAGTTTGAATTAGTTTTTAGAGCAGGTTTGTTAGATTTTAGTAGGTTTTTTTTTTCTCTAAATGCTTCATTTTTAGTTCATTTCAAAAATGTGAGCACTGTTGTTGACAGTAAATGTAGGAAATTCAGTTTTCATATTAAAAAGTGTTGCAGTTCACAGAACAAACACAATATGATCATGCAGATGATGAAAAAAGAAAAATCAGCTGTTTTTCTGAATTAATGAGATACTTCTCTCATTATTTTTATTATTATATTTATATTATATTTGTTATTATCCAATCCAACTTTATTTGTAAAGTGCTTTAAAACAACTGCAGTGGACCAGTGCTGCACAGAAGAATAAATAAAACCAATAGAAGAATAAAATAGACTAAATTTAAAGACATAGAAACTGTACAAAAAAGTAAATAAAAAAAAAAGTGCTGTAAAGAAGAATAAATAAACCCAAATAAAAGAATAAAATACAATAGATTTAAAAGCCATACAATTAAAAACAGCAAAATACATAAATGAAATGAATAAGAACAATAAACTACTGCCAAATAAAAACAATAGAATAAAGATAGTACCATCAAACATCTCACATGGTTTATAATTTATAGTTTATTATACATTTATTATTATATTTTTACTTTCCATATGAACACAAGGCAAGTTTGTACATTTGGAATCCACAAGTGTAAAAGTTCATGTTTCCGACAGCCCGTGAAGGCATCACTAGTTCTGTCTGGGACAGAGCGGTGTTTGCTGAGGCGTTCAGGGTCCTTTCAGAAGCCCAGGTGTTGTGGTTCTTCTGTGATGGCCTCTGAGTTCCGCCAGCAGGTCCCGGTGAGGTGTCTGAAACCTGGAGGAGCTCCAGTGAACACGGCCGATCTAACGGAACACTTCAGGCCCGTTTTCCCCGGTGGATCCGCAGAAGGCGGAGCTCCGGGACACGTTCCAAACTGTGGTCGGTTCCGTTGCGTTTGTAAAAACTGAAAACGGAATTAAATGCGTGTGTTTGACGAAGAAGGGTCAGGGGGACGGCGCGTGCAGCGGCACCGGGACCGGGGACACCGGAGT
>NC_043958.1:351112-391528 GCF_902148855.1 Sphaeramia orbicularis
AAAATGTTTACTTACCAAGGTTACTATTGTTAACGAAAATTTAATGAAGCACTATCACTGTTACATACAAATATTTAGTAGAACGCACCGCTAAAACGTTACAACTATCAATGAACTATATAGAAAAAAACTGAAAAAAAAAACCAAAAAAAAAGGAAAACTCAACAAAAACGCACTAGTAGAAACCTCCAAAACAGCACTATTACTGTTATATACAAATATTTACTTGAACTTGCCACTAAAACACTGATAAAAGTTGTAAAAATCTGCTATGTCTGTCACTGACTGTGCTCTGCCGCTCTAGGCTCCGCCCACTTCCACCCCTCCCCTCAGCCAATGCAGACCTCCACTCTAACGTGTTCTAGACCAACGGAAAGAACCCGATCTTGGATAAAAGACGACCTTTGGATTCTGTCAGCAGGAGTTAAGTGATAGCATAAATTGCATAAATATGCACGACATTTTTAATTGGCTCGTTATCTATTTGCATTAAAAGTTTTCCGTCTGTATGTTCAAATACCGCACGGTTAGCGTTTAACAGCTATGTGAACTGGAGATCTTGTCGTAACAACAAAAATATCTCATAGTAGTTTAATTTCACAGCTGATATCTATCCATTTAACATGTTTTCTTGATTTTATATATATATATATATATATATATATATATCATGTGTCTGTGTATATATAAATTTATATTTTTTGTATTGATCATTTCTTTCCTGCTACTTTTTATTATGTTTGTAACACACACCAGTTTCCTCCTGGGGTTAATAAAGTATCCTGATTCTGAAATAATAAACTAGCATGTGAATCTATAAACAAACAGCTAAAACAGTAGTTAATGCTAATGCTAACGCTAATTAGGGATCTAAGAAAATATCGGTTCTGCCATATATCGTGATATTTCATTTCACAATACTGTATCGATATTTTTAGGCATTTATTCAAATGCAGATATTGTGGAGGTTCATTTTGGTTTTTTGGTTTTTTCTTTTTTGTTTATATTTTATTTATTATTATTTAACACTCTTTTATTCAATAATGTTAGTTCCTTTGTTGGGATTGAACAAAAATAATGTTCTGATGTTAGTTCTGAACTAATAGAATATGAACGTTAACATTAACAAAACAGAATTTCACTTTGAACACAGGAACATTTTGTGATACAGCATCAGGTCCTGTTCTGATCAGATAAAAATGTGTTTAGTATTTGTGCAGATTTCTGCTGTAATTCAATTCTTAAAGTAAATAATCATTTAAACAAAAACGAAACAAACAAAAAATGGCCTTTTTAACAGTATCATGATATATTGTGATACATTGTATTATAATCCTAGTATTGTGATTTGTATCGTATCGCCAGATTCCTGCACAGTCCTAATGCTAATGCTAATGCTAATGGTTAATTTGAATGGAAACCATGGTAACAATAGTGTTTAAAGCCCATGCTATAGCAAACATTTAACACAACTTAACACTCATTTTAGTTTGTACAGACCAATTAGTAAAATACAATTACAGTATCCTTTAAATAATAACAGAGTTTTTCTCTGTGTTTTAATGTAAAACAGTAAAATTACATGTAAATATTTACATTTACAAACTATCCTTTAACAATCAAATATGACCAACCTGAAATATCTGAATATGAAATGCAGAAGTCCCAGTCAGATGTGAACAGTCCTTTCAGTTCAGGTTCCACATTCAGAACAGTTCAGTCTGCAGTGGGTCACAGCAGTCAGATACCATCAGAAGAACAGAGAAAGAATGACAACTCCAAATGTTTCTCTTTGTAAATGTAAATAATAATGGATTGGATTTATATAGCGCCTTTCTAGACACCCAAAGCGCTTTACATTATTCATTCGCGCTCACATTCACACTCTGGTGGTGGTAAACTACATGTGTATCCACAGCTGCCCTGGGGCAGACTGACAGAAGCGTGGCTGCCATTGTGCGCCTACGGCCCCTCCGACCACCTCCAAACATTCATACACCAGTGTGGGTGGCACTGGAGGCAAGGAGCCCAAGGACACAACGGACTGACTAGGACAGAGCGGGATTCGAACCGCCAACCCTTCGGTTATTGGACGACCCGCTCTACCAACTGAGCCATGGCCGCCCCCAAATAAATATTAACAAATAAATATTTTCATGTATTTACACTAAAAGAATAATTTTGCAAAAAAAATGTGAGTAACCTGAATATGAACAACCTGAAATGTCTTTAGAGAAGTAAGCAGAATTTGAACAACATTCTGTCTGTTATTAACTGTGTGTTTGTAGATCCACTGTGGTCTGTCAGTTCTAACGTACACGTCAAAATGTTAAACTGAAGCACAACAGTGTTCAGATTACTCTGATTTTTTCAGTTTGTTCATGTTATTCACATCTGTTGAAAGGAGAGTTTGTAGATGGAAGCCTGTTCATAATGTAAATGTACTTTTTTCGCTGTAAAACAGACAACAGTTTGGACTTGACCTTATTTCTGTATTCTTCTGTTCTTATTTGACTGGTTCGGTTCATTTCAGATTAAATTTAACTGAATGTGGAACTGAACTAACAGGAGCTGGACAGCCCTGGTTTAAGGGGTCTAAAGGGTCTAAAGGGGTTTAGAGGGTTTGTAACTGTGCTCCAGTTCTTCTTAAACCTTTCCAGTCGGAGCAGTGGGGGGGGTTCTCTGGAATCTGTGTCACATGTTCAAACTTGAACGGTGACATTCCTTCAGTCTGAGTCTGAGGCTCCGCCCACAATCCAACTGTAAGACCTGCTCCGTCTGATCCGGTCCAGGTTCAGGCTTAGGCTCAGGTCCAGGTCCAGGTCCAGGTCAAGGTCCAGGATCAGGTTCAGGATCAGGTCCAGGATCAGGTTCAGGATCAGGTCCAGGTCCAGGTGATTAAATTTTGGTGGTGATCGGGGGGGGGGGGGGGGGCAAAATCGGTTTTATGTTTTGTTTTGTTTTGTTTTTTTGTTTTTTTGAATTGAACAGATATCAACAGTTACAGAAATGTTTTAACGGCTCAGATAACCTGTGAACGTCAGGAATAAATACAAGAACAAACACGCCACTTGGTTTCGTCTTTAGCAGCGTCCTTAGCAACAAGCATAGCAACAGCAGAAAACATTCCACTGTGACAATTTCAAAATAACAAACAAACCAAAGATCATTTACAAGAACTGAACGAATATTGTGAAATTTCAACATCTATTTCTCACTAGAATTATCCCCAAAATGCTTTTTTACATCCAAACTATCTTGAAATTCTACATTTTCCACAGAGAATGAAAGGAGTGAGCACCGTGTTTTTATTTGGAGAAGCCGAGCAGTCACGTGACCCGTGTGCAGGCCAATGGAAAAGAATGGGATAAAAAAACATGAACATTTTACAAGTTTCAGGCCCTAGTTGTGAAACATACATTTCGCTGTGTGGATGAACGTAGCTGCTTCACATTTGGACATGAGCCTGGGCGTGCGGATACGGTTCAAATGTTCTTCTTTGTTACCAAAATTAGTTTGTTGTTGTAAAAAAAGTAACTTTAATGTCATAGTTGTAAGAGTGAGAGAGTTTATTTGTATTATTCACACAAAAATCAAAGTTATTTTTTAATTTTCACAGCAAATTATTAAAGGAAACACAAAAATATTGTTATTACAATATTGATGTTTCTTTCAATGAAAGTTCTAATTGCCCCACTGTGACAATGTTGCTGGGGTTGAGGGGGGGCTGGAGATTTTTCATCCTCCAAAGGGGGGCCCGACACACTGTAAAAAAAAATCTGTAATTTAACAGAATTTTTACTGTTTATTTTACAGATTTTTCCTGTGTTTTTAAGATACAGGAAAATATCAATGAAATGAAAAAACAGACTGTGATTTTACATGTTAAATGTAAAATAACATGAAGAAACTGGAACTGTGAATAACAAACATAAAATTTCAAATTTTTAAAAGATTTTTTTTCCACAGAAAAATACAGTTAAAACACATTTGCAAATGTATCGTAATTGATTGAATGTGAAATAATCTCTAAACATAATGTTCAAACTTCATATGATTGTAAATTAACAGTAAATAGTTGGAATTTAAATCCAGAAAACTAGTTTATTAACAGTTGATTGACAGGTTTTGAAAGACAAATCACATGTTTGTATGTGTAGTATATAATTTTATTACATCAAATATTGATATACAAGTTTTTAACATAAAATTATGTGATAAACACCAACTAATAGCAAAACTTTTCTACATTTTAAGCCCTATTATGTGTTTTATAACAATGTTTGTCCATATTTATAGGGAACTGGATTGTTTTAATACATGTAAATATTCTTTATTAAACATTAAAAAGTCAAAAAATATGCAAAATCGCATGTAAAGTTGTAAAGCTAGCAAGAAAGTGTATTTTAATTATGGAAAATTATCATATTTTTATGAGATGGTTATTTTCTGTTATTTTACAGTATTTTTTTGGTGCCCCTGCTGCCAGAATAATAGTTTTTTTTACGTTTTTTTTTTTTTTTTTTTTTTTTTTTTTTTTTTACAGTGTATGGTGTTGTGGCGATGCCTTAAATCTAACATGCTATGGCAGTAATCCAGATGATCCGTCCTGTTCACATGAACAGTCAGCTGGTAGACACATGAACAGTCAGCTGGTAGACACATGAACAGTCAGCTGGCAGACACATGAACAGGCAGCTGGTAGACACATGAACAGTCAGCTGGTAGACACATGAACAGTCAGCTGACAGACACATGAACAGTCAGCTGACAGACACATGAACAGTCAGCTGGTAGACACATGAACAGTCAGCTGACAGACACATGAACAGTCAGCTGGCAGACACATGAACAGTCAGCAGACAGACACATGAACAGTCAGCTGGTAGACACATGAACAGTCAGCTGGTAGACACATGAACAGTCAGCTGGCAGACACATGAACAGTCAGCTGGTAGACACATGAACAGTCAGCTGACAGACACATGAACAGTCAGCTGACAGACACATGAACAGTCAGCTGGTAGACACATGAACAGTCAGCTGACAGACACATGAACAGTCAGCTGGTAGACACATGAACAGTCAGCTGGCAGACACATGAACAGGCAGCTGGTAGACACATGAACAGTCAGCTGACAGACACATGAACAGTCAGCTGGCAGACACATGAACAGTCAGCTGGCAGACACATGAACAGGCAGCTGGTAGACACATGAACAGTCAGCTGGTAGACACATGAACAGTCAGCTGGTAGACACATGAACAGTCAGCTGGTAGACACATGAACAGTCAGCTGACAGACACATGAACAGTCAGCTGACAGACACATGAACAGTCAGCTGGCAGACACATGAACAGGCAGCTGGTAGACACATGAACAGTCAGCTGACAGACACATGAACAGTCAGCTGACAGACACATGAACAGTCAGCTGGTAGACACATGAACAGTCAGCTGACAGACACATGAACAGTCAGCTGACAGACACATGAACAGTCAGCTGGTAGACACATGAACAGTCAGCTGGTAGACACATGAACAGTCAGCTGGCAGACACATGAACAGTCAGCTGGTAGACACATGAACAGTCAGCTGACAGACACATGAACAGTCAGCTGGTAGACACATGAACAGTCAGCTGGTAGACACATGAACAGTCAGCTGACAGACACATGAACAGTCAGCTGGTAGACACATGAACAGTCAGCTGACAGACACATGAACAGTCAGCTGGTAGACACATGAACAGTCAGCTGGTAGACACATGAACAGTCAGCTGACAGACACATGAACAGTCAGCTGACAGACACATGAACAGTCAGCTGGTAGACACATGAACAGTCAGCTGGTAGACACATGAACAGTCAGCTGACAGACACATGAACAGTCAGCTGACAGACACATGAACAGTCAGCTGACAGACACATGAACAGTCAGCTGGTAGACACATGAACAGTCAGCTGACAGACACATGAACAGTCAGCTGGTAGACACATGAACAGTCAGCTGGTAGACACATGAACAGTCAGCTGACAGACACATGAACAGTCAGCTGACAGACACATGAACAGTCAGCTGACAGACACATGAACAGTCAGCTGGTAGACACATGAACAGTCAGCTGACAGACACATGAACAGTCAGCTGGTAGACACATGAACAGTCAGCTGACAGACACATGAACAGTCAGCTGGTAGACACATGAACAGTCAGCTGGCAGACACATGAACAGTCAGCTGGTAGACACATGAACAGTCAGCTGACAGACACATGAACAGTCAGCTGGTAGACACATGAACAGTCAGCTGACAGACACATGAACAGTCAGCTGACAGACACATGAACAGTCGCAGGAACACGTTGAATGTTTTATTGTCCAATCATGAGTCCTGTCCACACACAGGCTCTGAGTTTTGACCGAATAAATATGAGTTCTGTTCAAGTGGACGCACTGATGGACTTCCTGTACAGGTCAACAGGCCCACTGATGTACACTGTAAAAAAAAACAAAAAAAAATATTGGTCACTTTGGCTGTTTTTGTTCATTTTCGGTGATCATTTTATTCTTCTTTACTTCATTTTCGTCAGTTTTATTATTTTTTTTCTTCAATTTTGTTCAGTTTGTAGCGTATTTTGTTTATGTTACATGTTGTTTTGTTGGTTTATTCTTTTTTGTTCATTTTATTGATAAGTTTGGCTGGTTTTGTTCATTTTTGTTGATTATTTTATTCCTACTTACTTCAATTTGGCATATTTTGTTTATGTTACATATTATTTTGTTGGTTTATTTATTTGTTTATTGCTCATTTTATTGGTCACTGTGGCTGGTTTTGTTCATTTTTGTTGGTAATTGTATTCGTATTTACTTCATTTCAGTCAATTGTATAATTTTTTTCTTCAGTTTTGTTCAGTTTGTGGCATATTTTGCTCATTTTATGTATTATTTTGTTGGTTTATGATTCTTTTTTTGTTCATTTTATTGATGTTTGGCTGGTTTTGTTCATTTTTGTTGATTATTTTATTTTTAGTTACTTCATTTTAGTCTTTTTTTTGCTTCTTTTTTTTGTTTTATTTGATCCAACTCCTTTGTTTTTACTGCTGAATCAATTCAACAATTCTGATGCGACACAAACGTCCTAAATCACACTTTTTAGTCTGAAATTTGACGACATATTAAACTGTAAAACTCAAAACTGAAAATCTGAGCATATTTATTTACTTTGAGGAAACTAAATTAATCATATGTTTAAAATAATACATATATGTACTTTGTTTCTTGTTTTTTTTTTTCCTTCATGTTTAGTTTGTATAATTTCTATTTCCAACATTTTTTTTTTAGCATTATTGTATTATTTTCTCGATCATTTCTTTTTTCCATTTAATTTTACACATGATTTTGTTGTTTCTTTTAATTATTTCATTTTTTTTTTTCCTGTTTTGCTTGTTTTGTCTAATTCTATCATATTTTAGAAACAATAAATGTCATATATAGTAAAGTTAACCTCTAAAATAATAAATACGACACATTTAGAGGTTTTTACAGCAGATGTAATTGTTCAAAATAATGATTAAATAAACCAGTTTCAGAATATTCCTGTTTTTTTGGGTTTTTTTTTTTAATCTTGATTATTTTTTTTCCCTGTTTTCTGATTATTTTGTTTGTTTTCTGTTTGATTGTGTTGGTTATTTGTTCATTTCCTGTTCTGTTCATCTGTAGTTACCACAGTTGAACACCAGATGGCCACATTTTACTAATAAACAGAACACATTTAATAAACATGTTTCATGACTGGATATAGTTTTATTTATTTTAATTTTATTTATTTAGTTTTCCTTATTTTTGGTTATTTTGTTTCTAATTTATGTATTTTATTCATTTCATTCTTTATTTCATTTGTTTCATGTTCATTTTTATTCATTTTGTTCCTCTTCTAGACCATTTGTATTGATTTTATTATTTGTGTGTTAAACTCATTGATTATTTTATTGTTTTTTATTGAATTTGTCTGTTTTGCTTTTTTTCACACAGTTTTATTCTTAAGTTTTTAAATCTGTTTTTTTTCCTCATGTTGCTTATTATAATTTTCAGTAATTGTGTTGCTTTTAATTATTTCAGTTATTTTTTCTCTTTTCTGATTATGTTGTTGCTTGTTTTGTTTTGGATTTTGTTGTTTCAGTTTCACTAAAACCCATTTAATAAACATCTTTCATGACTGGACATAGTTTTATTTATTTTATGCTAAAGTAAAGTGGGGTTTGAGCTTCTTTCTTTTTTGATAAAATACACTTTATTTGTTTTATTCGTTGACACCAGAAACACGTTAAAACTCAAGCATTTTTATTCATTTGCTAATTATTTTTGCTCATTTTATTCTTTGTTTCCTTCATGTATTAAACACCGTCATCTTCTACAACATTGATTCACCAGTAAAATCAATAACAGTGGATAAAAAAAACATACAAAATAATAATGTGGAAAAAAGAAGCAAATAGACTAAAATTAAGCAAAAAAGAATAAAATGAGCAGCAAAATTAACAAAAATGGAAAAAAGACAAGAAATGAACAAAGAAAATTAACAAAGAAAGATCTGAGCTTTTATGAACATCTACATGGTCAGTGAATTAAATATAGAAAAATACATGATTTACACTAAAAAAAGCAAAATAATATTAGAATAAATGGTGATAAATGACTTTAGAAAAGTTAAATATAGAGGAAGTAATATTTTAGAACTGCCACTGAAGTAAGACGTAGTTTGACCGAAAACACAAGGATTGATTATTGGCTAAAACGGGTCAAATGAGTTTCCATTTTTGTCAAAAAAAATAAAAACACCAAAAAAAAACAGTTGTCCTACAGTCATAGAAGTGTGTGTAAATAATGCTAATCCATTAGTGCACAGACTACTGATATTCTCTGACAGTGGAAGCTCTATTTTCATAAATATTGGATTTGGAATAGCACGTGGATGTGAAAACTTTTGCTGGTGGACGGATGTGACATTACCCATGATGCTCTGGTCAGTCCCAGTACTTTATTAGGAATAAACTTCTAGACTTCCTATTGCTAATTGTGCTCTTCTTCATAAATGTTGCTATTGTGGATCTAAAACAATCCCAGCTGACACAAAAACACTAAATGTGTCAGTGGACGGATGTGACATGGTTGTTGTGGATCCCATCATACTGATGCTCTGCAGCCATGTCAGCGTTTACACTAATGATCCCTGTGCAAAAACTAGGAGCACTGTTATTTATTGGATAGTTTAGCATCAGACTGAAGAGGAAAGAACAATCTAGAATTGTTCTTTGTGTCTAAAAATGCTTCTTATTGTAAAAGTGTTGATGTAAACAGTGCTGTGTGCCATTCTTCATGTATGTATTGGTGGAACAGAAGCAGGATGGATCAGCACCATACTCCAGATTGAACCTGTACAAATAAAACATGTGATATGGAGGAGAGAATCTGGGAAGAAAAACTGGGGAATCCAAAAGAAGAGAAGATTTGTTTTTCAGCTCAGTTCAGTTCAAATAGAACTTGTCCATTTGTGACATGAAAATATAGCATTAATTGTGCTGAAATGGTTCATTTTGGAGCTGAAAACATAGTTCATATGAGCATCAACATGTTGAACAGAACTGAAATCCTGTCCATTTGAACAACTGTCATTTACCAACACAAAGTTCCTTTGGATTCACTGAGACTGATTTAATATGAACACAGACACAAAGAAGAGCTGTGAGCACATGTGAGCTGACATTTATTTTATTTTATTTTATTTTATTTTATTTGGTTGATTGGTTATCATGTCCTCCTGGTGCATTGGTGTCAGTTGGTGCAGTACCTTTTATTTTATTTTATGTTATATTATTTTACTTTATTTATATTTTATTTTATGTTTATTTTAGTTTATGTTATATTATTTTACTTTTTTATATTTTATTTTATATATTTTATTTTATGTCATATTATTTTACTTTTTTATGTTTTATTTTATATATTTTATTTAACTGTGTTTGCTTGGTTGGTGTGCATTGTGTCAGTTGTTGCAGTACCTGTGTTTGTCCTGCAGGGGGCAGTGCACCTTTAACTGCAGTTCCATTCTGCTCCAGCTGTTCCGCATCAGTTTAATTACAGACTCAGTCTGTGTTTGTTTGATCACCAGTGTTTGTTCTGGGACTGAGCAGAGGAACCAACAGGAGGGAGGACGGAGAACCCACTACACCGGTATGAACACTTTCAAACAAACTGAATTTACATTTAAAGGCCTGTGAGTTCAACATTCAGACAAAACAACAAATATATGATCTGAAAAAAAGTCACATGACACCATGAGAATGTTCTGTCCTGAAACAACTGGGAAAAACTTCAACTACCTGGAATTTATCAAGAAAATATGTGTCATTTTACGAATATTCAACCTGAATTTATTATTTACACAGATAGATAAATGTCGATAAACTGAAAACTGTAAATAAGAGTAAAATGAGCTGGATAATAAGTGAATATGCTGAAAAGTAACTGTCAAATAAGTGTGTATGCTGAAAAATAACTGAAATATAAGTGTGTATGCTGAAAAATAACTGAAATATAAGTGTGTATGCTGAAAAATAACTGAAATATAAGTGTGTATGCTGAAAAATAACTGAAATATAAGTGTGTATGCTGAAAAATAACTGAAATATAAGTGTGTATGCTGAAAAATAACTGAAATATAAGTGTGTATGCTGAAAAATAACTGAAAAATAAGTGTGTATGCTGAAAAATAACAGTGATGTGCTGAAAAATAAATGTAAAATAGTGTATATACTGGAAAATAACTAGATAAGTGGAAAAATTACAGTAAAATAACTATATATAAAATCCAGAGCTTTCTCTGCTTAAAAACTTCCGTTGGTTCCATGTACACGTTGACATCAGCTGATCAGTTATTTTCTGAAGCTCGTCTAAATGAAAAAAAGGAAACAGTGTGAACAGACGTTTGTGCCTTTAACTGAACATAGAAGCAGATGAAGTTAATCCACCTTAAAACTCCTGTAAACTTCCTTTAAAAGCTGACGGACCTGCACATGACAGGCCACGCCCACATGACAGGCCACGCCCACCACAAGAAATAGAAGGAAAAAAAAAAGGGAGAAACATGATGTTGCACAGAACTTGACTGAACTTTAAAGCTTTAAGTTTAGTTTAGTTTGATTCCCGACAGCTCATGACCATGGACACAAACGACAGGAAATGCTTTTCGCTCCTCTCTGCGCTCTGTTCTTCAGCTGGACGAGCCAACGCTGAAGCAGAGACGCAAGACTGGTAGGAAGTGACGCAGCAGTCGTCTGGGCAGAGTCAGCGCTCTCACCAGGAGTAGTTCACAGCGCAGGGGCGCCAGGGTTTGGGGGGTGGTCCGGGGGGGGGGTCCGGGGGCACCCTCCCCCACAAAGTCTGGAAATGACTACGTGTCTGAAACACCGTTTCCTGCATTTAGAAGAATGAAGCCGAAAAACAATGGGATATTCCACTGGTGTTTGGGGGTGCTCCTGCGCTTCAACGCAGACGTGATCGCAGAAAAATATTCACTTTTACGAAATTCAGGAAAATGGGAGCGACGCACACACACACACACACACACACACACACACACACACACTGTGATGTTGTGTTGTTTAAAGGGGGCCCTCTGGTGGTGGAATCAGTGTCAGTGTGTGTTTTGTCCTTTGGGTGTTACCGTAGTCAGTTCAGACATGGAAGGAAGTAGCAGACACGTTTGTGTCCTTCTGTTTGTGTGGACACAAAGACCGTTTGTGAGTATTGTATGTTCAGTTGTCATGGTAATGAACAGTCAAACCTGTGTGTGATGGAAACTTTTGTTCTTAGATTAAAAGACGTTATAAATCTGAAGTTGATCTGAAGTTGCTAATTGTTAGCATGTTTATGGATTTTCCCATTTATGTTAGCATTGAGCTAGCGATCTGTTCTCATTGATTTGACTGTATAATGCTGTTAATGTGCTGGAACAAACAGAACTCAGACATGTTTTGTTCGTATGTTGCAGTTTTACTCTGAAGTCTGCAGTAAAAGCTGTGGTTTTGGGTGTGCGGCTTTTCTTGGTAAACCTGTTCTGTATCTGCAGAGCTACAGCTGTACACAAAAAAAACACCGCCACGCTGGTTAAAGACGGCGTCGCAGGTCAGATCTCCAGGTCAGATCTCCAGGTCAGATCTCCAGGTCAGATCTCCAGGTCAGATCTCCAGGTCAGATCTCCAGGTCAGATCTCCAGGTCAGATCTCCAGGTCAGGACCTCGACGTTCAAAGACACTGACGAGAACCCTGGATTTGGTTTAATGGAAGCTTAACTGGCACTGAAAAATTATTCAAGGACTGGATAATATAGGTTTCACTCTTTTCTAATGTAAAATTGTAGTATATACTGTGGTGTGTTTGCCCCATTGCATTATGGGTATTGGGTATATTGTTGAAAATGTGTTCTTTTGTGTGCAGGTTCTGCAGGGTTATGGTGCTGGTGTTAATTTGGAGTTAACGTGTGTATGCTAATGTTTATTGGCCTTTTTGTGTTTGTTTTTGTGTTTTTGTAAAAGTGCACCAGCCTAGACGACCAGGCCTTCCCTGTTCCTCCACAGCTGTGTGTGTGTGTGTGTGTGTGTGTGTGTGTGTGTGTGTGTGTGTGTGTGTGTGTGTGTGTGTGTGTGTGTGTCTGTGTGTGTGTGTGTGCATCTTGTTCATTGTAAGTTCAGAGTCCAGGGCTGTCAGTCAGTTCAGTTCAGTTCCACATTCAGCTACATTTAATCTGCAGTGGGACCAACCAGTCAAATAATAACAGAATAATATAGAAATAACATCAGCTCTGAATCATAATGTAAATTCACTGTTTTCGCTCTAAAACAGAAGAAAGTTTAGAGTTTTTAGTTCCTGTGTTTTACAGCGAAACAGTCCATTTACATTATGAACAGGTCTACGTCTACAAACTGTCCTTTCAAAAGATGTGAATTACATGAACAAACTGAACAAAAAGTGTAATTTTAACAATATTCTGCCTCAGTTTATCATTTACACATGTTCATTATAAATAATAATATAACACTGGTCAACAACAAATGTATTGTTTCAGTTTTTTGAGCTGATTTAGGATCATTTTGGTGCTGAATCCAAAAATCACATGAATTTTGCTCAATCAGGTCAACTTTCTGAACTCTGCTACATATTGGCTTTTGAACATTTTTGCTTACATTTATGGGCATTTTCACATCATATGATACAAAATTCTTTCATATTTCTTGCAATAAATGAGTTCTGAAGATTTTACTTTTGCCAATTTATGATTAATGTTTTTTTTTAATATTACAGGTGAATGAAATGGCTTCAACTAGAAGATCTGGCAAAAATAAGCCTGACGTATTCTGCTACATCTGCAGTGAATACATAATAAATAATAAATACATCCTGTTAGAAAATGATTTTTTTCCTCTTAAAACCTATTTTGGGTGCGAACTATATAAAAATCAACTGATAAAGTCACAAAAATGTCATCAATTTTGTGAGAAGATCAAATTTTTCAAAATCAAATTAGCAAAAAAAACCTGACCTGATTGAGAAAAACCAGATGTCATTTTTGGATGTAGCGGTGCAAAATGGTCCGAATTCAGTTGGAAAAACCGAGACAAGTTGCAAAAACAGTGTTTTTTTTTTAACCCAGTGTAATAAATACAAACATACACAACATTTAGTAACAGGCAGAATATGGTTAAAATTGTACTGACTTCTCTTAAGACACTTCAGGTTATTCACATTTTTTGCGAAATTAATCTTTGTTTTAGTGTAAATACATGAAAATATTTACATTTATAAAAAGAAACATTCGGAGTTGTCATTATTTATATGTTATTATGATCGTATTTTAGTGATTTGACCCACCTGAGACTGAACTGGTCTGAGTGTGGAACGTGAACTAAAAGGACTGTTGACATGTGAGTGTTAACCTCCTTTAGTTCAGTTCCACTTTCAGCTAAACCTGGTCTGCAGTGGACCCAACAGTCAAATAAGAACAGTGAAAAAAGTCCAGTTCTATTCTGATCAGGTTTACATCAACAAAGTTTCCTAAAAAATCTGAATAACATGAACAACTTGAATTGTCTGAAGAAAAACAAGTGTAGTTTTCACAATATTCTGCCTCCGTTTATCAGTTTGTCATTTACACACGTGCGTTACAATCGTACAAAAACATTTAATAACAGACAGAATATTGATAAAATTGCCTTTACTTTTCTTAAGACATTTCTGTTTGTTCATATTTGTTCATGTTTTTTGTTAAAGTATAGTTTGGTCATGTCAACAGTGTCATGTAATTTTACTTTTTTACACCAAAAAACAGAGAAAATTTGTTGTTGTCATTGTTTCTAGTTTATTCTGATCATATTTCACTGGTTCTGACCCATTGGAAATCTGATTGGACCGTATGTGTGTGTATGTGGAACCTGAATTAAAATAATTTTGACACTTCAGTGTCATTTTTGCATTTCACACATTCATCCCAGGGTCAGAATGGACCTTTTGGTGGGCCGGATTTGGCCCCCGGGCCGCATGTTTGACACCTGTGAATGTGTGCAGTGGAGACTGTAGTCATGTGTGTTACTGAAATATTCATGTGCAGGTAGTTTTGGTATGAGGAATGCATGGTGATGTCATCAACAGATCAACCATGGATTTAGAAGTCCAATGTGTAAACTCTTATGACATGCAGAAATAAATTAAATGAGGCCAATTCAAAAAACTAAGATAACAATGTGCACGGACACTGAGTAGATTAAAAATAAAACAGAAGAACTAAAAGGAGCAGAATTTACACAATTACAATGAAGCTGGTTCGACTTAATTAAGCTCATGCAGTCCAAAGCAAATCATGTTGTTTGTTCTAAAGTAATAGTTTACCGAACTACAGAAGGCTTGTGGCATTTACGCAGTTATGGCCGAGCTGAAATAACTTCAAAACATTAACAGAAATTGTTACATTAATTTTTTTACATTGAGCCAACATATCATTTTTTAGAGTATGTATGCTCAAAAATAACAGTAAAATAAATGTATATGCTGAAAAATAATTATAATGTGCTAGAAAATAACTGTAAAATAACTATATATGCTGAAAAATAACTAAAATAACTATATATACTGAAAAATAACTATAAAATAACTATACATGCTGAAAAATAACTAAAATAACTGTATGTTGAATAATAACTATAAAATAAGTGTATTTGCCAAACAATAACTGGATAATAACTGTATATGCTGAAAAATAATTATGTGCTAGAAAATAACTGTAAAATAACTGTATATGCTGAAAAATAACTAAAATAACTATATATACTGAAAAATAACTGTAAAATAACTGTATATGCTGAAAAATAACTAAAATAACTATATATACTGAAAAATAACTGTAAAATAACTGTATATGCTGAAAAATAACTAAAATAACTATATATACTGAAAAATAACTGTAAAATAACTGTATATGCTGAAAAATAACTAAAATAACTATATATGCTGAAAAATAAGTGTAAAATGTGCAGAAGCAGTATAAATTGTACAGTGTAAACATCCTTTAACAGGTCCATTAACACAGTGGATCTAATACAATAAACCTTTAATAACAGATCAAATATGAATATAATTAGGCTGAATTTTCTTTAGGTGTCAGTTTGTCCATATTTGTTCATGTGATTCACATTCTGTTAAAGGTCAGTTTATAAATGTGAATATTTGGTCTGTTTTTATGCATTAGTTCTATTTGTGCAGTTTGAGTTGAATGAAAGTGACTGGAGTGTCCAGTCTGGGTCCGTTTAACAGGACCCCACAGGGTCTGGTCCAGTCCGTGGTCCTGCAGCGGCCCACCTGTGGCTGAATCTGAAATCCAAACACGTTCTTCTCTTTCTTTGACTTTTTTCTGTTTTTCCTGTTTGTGTCTTTTTCCTCTTTTTCGTCCAGTTCCTTTTAATCGTGTTGTGACTCTTGTGTTTTTGTTTTTTTTTTTACTTCTTAATCGTTTTTTCATTTTCTTCCATCATTTGTGTTTTGTCGTCTTTTTATTTGTTCTTTTTTGTCTCTTTTTTCAGGTTATTTTCTTTTTCTTCTTGTTGCACGTTTTCATCATGTGATTCTTTTATCCTGTTGCTTCTTCCTTTTCTCCTTTTTCTTCTTTTGTTCTTTCCTTCCTCTTTTTCTTCTCACTTTTCCTCTTTTTTCTTTTTCTTCTTCCTCTCCTTCCTCTTCTTTCTTCTTTTTCTGTTTCTTCTTTTTTCTTTTTCTTTGTCTTTTCTTCATCTTTTTTCTTTTCCTTCATTTATTCTGTCTTCTTCCTCATCTTCTTTTCTTTTTTCTTTTCTTCCTCTTCGTCTTCTTTTCTTTTTCTTCTTCCACGTCTTTTCTTCTTTTTTCATCTTTTTCTTCATCTTCTTCATTTATCTTCTTTTTCTTCTCCCTCTTCTTTTCCTCGTTTCCTTTTCTTCTTTTTTCTTCATTTTCCTTTTTTTCTTCTTCCTCGTCTTTTCTTCTTTTTTTTTCCTTTTTCTTCTTTTCCTTCTTCCTCATCTTCTTCTTCTTCATCTTTTTTCTTCTTTTCCTTCCTCAATTCTTCTTTTTTCTTCATCTTCTTTTCTCCTTTTTTCTTCCTCTTCTTCCTCTGCTTTTCTTCTTTTTCTTCGTCCTCATCTTTTCCTCTTCTTTTTTCCATCTTTTTCTTCCTCATCTTCTTTTTTCTTCCTCTCCATCTTCTACTTCTTTTTCTTCTTCCTCTTTTCCTTTTTCTTCTTTGGTTCTTCCTCTTCTTTTTTCTTTTCTCTTCTTTTTTCTTCCTCTTTTTCTTCTGTTTTTCTTCCTCTTCTTTTTCTTATTTTTTTCCTTCATTTTATTTTCTGTTTTAGTTGAAGTGTTTGAATTCTTTGTCATTCTGTCATTTCAGTCTGTTCTCCTTCACAGAGTTTTTATTCTTTATCAGATTCATTATTATTATTATTATTATTATTATTATTATTATTATTATTATTTAAACTGTGGCTCTTTTTTGTGCGTAAAGGCAGCGCGTGCGGACTCTGTGATGGAAGAAGGTCAGATCTGTCCCATCAGAGGAAGAAGAAGAAGAAGAAGAAGAGGAGGAGGAGGATGAAGGGTAGGAGGTCCTGTGTGTGTGTGTGTGTGTGTGTGTGTGTGTGTGTGTGTGTGTGGGGGGGGGGGGGCTGTTCCCTGTAGTCTCCTCAGTTCCGCACCCTCTCCATCCAAAGCGCACTGTGCGTAAAACTGAGCCAAAGTTCCGCTCCTGGGCTCGTGCTGCGGTTCGAATGGATCAGATCTGAACTGGACTGAACCGGATCAACCTCCTGCACCAGGTCCGGGTCCGGGTCCGGGTCTGGTCTGGGTGTCTCGGCTGTAGGACTTATATTCCACTTCCGCCGCCGTCCGCGCCGCTGAACCCGCCGCGCGCATCCGTCCATGGGAGTCCACGTTTTTCCGCCGCGGATAACGGACCAAAGTTTGAGCTGAGGACCAGCGGGACCGGGTCCACCTGAGGTAAGACCGGGTCCGGGTCCGGGGTGTGGGAGGACGCAGGTGAACCCTTTAATCCAATATGTACAGATCTGATTCCATTTCTCACCTTTTTAATTCAACCACAGCTTTAATTCCGACACTTTACGCACATTCCATGGTTTAATTTACGCACTTTTACTCAAGTTTTCCGTTTTTTCTCCCGAACAAAAAACACACACTTCAAACCTCTGTTTAAATGTAGATAAAAACCGAACAAAATACCGAACTTTTTCTGTCTTTTTGAACTGATTTGACTTAAAAACTGAATATTTGACATAAAATGAGGCTGAAGATTAAAAAAATAAATAAAATCCAACCCAGACTCAGTTTGCTTTAATTTAAACACTTTACGCACATTCCACTGGTTTAATTTACACACTTTTACTCAAGTTTTCCTTTTTTTCTCCAGAACAAAATCACACACTTCAAACCTCTGTTTAAATTTAGACAAAAACCACAAAATACAGAACTGTCTCTCTTTTGTTTTTAACTGATTTGACTTAAATATTAAATATTTGAGAACAAATCTGCACATAAATGAGGATAAAGGTAAAAAATAAATCCACCCCAGACCCAGTGTTTGCTTTAGTTTGAGTATTGGAATCCTTTTTCTCTGCTGAACTAAAGCGACTGCTCATATAAATGTGTGTGTCCATAAAAACTGGACCACATTCATTTAGAATTCACTACATTTTCTGCTCTTGTTTGTGTATATATTTGTACTAAATTCAGATTTTAGGTGAATATTTGTCCTTTTACTGCAGTAATTCATACTAATCTGCACGAGTTGATAATTCTCCTTTTAATTGTTTTAATTCGGTGTATTTTTGCTGTTATTGCTTTAATATTTTAGATAAAATAAGTTTTTGATGAAGTTTTTTTTCTACTTTTAAGGAAATAAATCATGTGGATGATAACACTGGTAATAATACACCTGTCTGCAACATTTCATTGAACTGAGTAGACTTAACCCTTTCATGCATGAATTATGAGAAAATTAATCAAGATTTTTTTCTTTATTCCTCTTTGGGCATAAAAAAAAAACCAATGCGATTATTTATTTATTTATTTATTTAATGAATCTGTTTTTCATGGAGTTGCAGAAATGTCCACTCAGCTGGACACCATGGGTTTAATTTCAGAAGCAAAGAAACGTCTATTTACTGATAAACTGTGTGAAAACTATGACATAAAAACATTAAATGCTGCTAATTTAATGTTTTCTCACATTTTAACATATACTACAAACAAAAAGTTAGGGATATTTTTAATTTTTTGGGCTTTTTTTTTTTCAGCTGGGATTCTCGTACAACGCTTTTTACTTTTTTTGTGTGTGTGAATTGAATTGAAACAGTTTTTTTTTTTTAACCCTTTCATGCACAGTGGTCACTCCAGTGGTCACTCCAGTGGTCAGTTCTTCTCCAGCTGTTCTCTTGTATATTCATGGGTTTGGTTGTTTTAGTTTCATATCAGCCAACACAGTGGACACTTCTGCACCATCCCATAATAACACACGTCCATTCAGAGCAGTACTGTAACTGTGCTGTTCCACATAAACCTGATCTGCACTGACAGGTTTGAGTGGAAGAACATGCGGATTGTTTGACTTTTTTTTTTTTTTTTTTGCATATTATATCCATGTACGTATGTTAAAATGTGAGGAAACATCAGATTATCAGCATTTATTTCACAGTTTTCTCACAGTATGTCAGTAAATATGTTTCTTCTAACATTAAACCCATGGTGTTCAGCTGAGTGCACATTTTGGTAACGCCATAAAAAATAGAATCATAAAAAATCAATTGCATAGTTTTTTGTTTTGTTTTTTTTTTTTTCATGCCTAAATGTCTAGAATAAAATCTTGATAAAGGTTCTCATAGTTCATGCATGAACGGGTTAATGACCAGACATAGTTTTATTTACAAATGACAAAAAAAAAGACAAAAAACAAAAAAGAAACCTCCTTAACTTGTTGTTTGTAGTGTACTCTAATAGTCATGACTCACTTCATGGACATAATATGCCAAAAAAACCAAAGCTTTTGGTGTTAATTACACTCTAATAACAATAACAAAGAATTGATTTCCACTCACACATATTAGATCAGGTTTATCTAGAACAGCACAGTTACAGTAATGTTTTCAGTGTCAGTGTATTATTATGGGATGGTGCATAAGCGTCCACTGTGTTGAATGATATGGAACTAAAACAACCAAACCCATGAATGAACAACAGAAGAGCTGGAGCAGAACTGCAGTGACCACTGTGCATGAAAGGGTCCAATACTGAATGTTTGAGCACAGACCTGCACAGAAAGGAAGCTAAAGATTCAAAAAAAAAATAATCTAACCTAGACTCAGTTTTTGCTTTAATTTGAACACTTTACGCACATTCTACTGGTTTAATTTACGCAGTTTTACTCAAGTTTTCTGTTTTTTCTCCAGAACAAAAACACACACTTTAAAACCTCTTCATTCAAACTGAACCAGTGCATTTACATTTAGATAAAAAACAAACAAAATACAGAACTTTTTCTGTCTCTTTTAACTGATTTGACTTAAATACTGAATATTTGAGTAAAAATCTGCACATAAATGAGGATAAAGGTAATAAATAAATACATACATACGTACATACATAAAAACCAGCCCCAGTGTTTGCTTTAATTCAAACACTTTACGCACATTCCACTGGTTTAATTTACGCACTTTTACTCAAGTTTTCCATTTTTTCTCCAGAACAAAAACACACACTTTAAAACCTCTTCATTCAAACTGAACCAGTGCATTTACATTTAGACCAAGTACGGAACTTTTTCTGTCTTTTTTTTACTGATTTGACTTTAATATTGAATATTTGAGTAAAAATCTGCACATAAATGAGGCAAAATAAAAAAAAAAAAAAATCAAACCAGGACCCAGTTTTTGCTTTAATTTGAATATTTTAATCCTATTTTTCTGCGTCTGCTCATATAAACGTGTGTGTCCATGAAAACTGGACCACATTAATCTGTAATTCACTGCATTTTCTGCTCTTACTAAACTAAACTAAAGACAGTGTTTATTCTCTTTTTGAACTGGTTTAATTCAGTGCATTTGACTGTTTTTACTTTAATATTTTTGCAGATTAGATTAAAACAGGACAAAATTATCACCATTTTCTCTCAAATGTTTCTAATTCACTACATTTTCTGCTCTTATTTGTATACATATTGTTACTAAATTCAGATTTTAGGTGAATATTGGTCCTTTTACTGCAGTATTTCCATCTAAATCTGCACACACGAGTCAATAATTCTCCTTTTAACTGTTTTAATTCAGTGCATTTTACTGTTATTGCTTTATTATTTCAGATAAAATAAGGTTTTGGTAAAGTTTTTTTGTACTTTTAAGGAAATAAATCATGTAAACTCTAACACATGTAATAATTCACCTGTTTTCAACATTTCTTCTGCCTTTTTTTGGGGTGTTTGAAGTGTTTTCAGTTCTGCACTTATTGCTTTAATATTTTAGATAAAAGAAGGTTTTGCTGGAGTTTTTTTTTCTACTTTGAAGGAAATAAATCATGTGGATTATGACACACATGTAATAATACACCTGTCTGCAACATTTCATCTGCCTTTTTTTACGGGTTTGAGTGAAGTGTTTTCAGTGTGTTCATGATTTAATGACATGAGAATTAACGCTTAAATATTACAGTGCGTATTTTACAGCATTTATTCGTCTTCATTCATAAATTCACAGATAGATCTTAATATGACACAACCTCTAGCAGGCAAAAAAAAACACCTAAATATACAATATATGGAGAAAAGGATGTTTGTTTTCTAACAGGAATGTGGGATAAAACAATAATGACTAATATTATAATATAGTTTTACATTATGGGACAGATATCAGTGCATTGGTTCGTTTAGGTTCAGTTATCGTCACTTCTAAAATGTGTCACAGATGCTTTGGACTGAATTTAACTCAACTTTTTTTCCAGATTTTAAATGTTCTTTTTCTAAATTTCTAAAATATTGTTCCTGCTCTGACTGTAAATGATAATTTTCTACCACAAAAAACCAGCGACTTTCATCATTCCATTGAAATTTGAAGGAAATATGGAAGTTTTTATGTCAAATCATTATGAAGCTGTAGACGTGATGTGTCCCAATATTTATGTCCACATAGTTTATAAATATTCACATTTAGTTGTAGATTAGAATACTTTGGTCCAAACAAACACAACTGCATGACTACACAAATACACAACTACGCTAATACACAACAGCACAACTGCAAAACAGTACAACTACACAACAGCATAACTACACAGCTACACAACAGCATGACTACACAACAGCATGACTACACAACTACACAACAGCATGACTACACAACTACACAACAGCATGACTACACAACAGCATGACTACACAACAGCACAAATACACAACTACACAACAGCATGACTACACAACTACACAACAGCATGACTACACAACTGCACAACTACACAACTACACAACAGCATGACGACACAACAACACAACTACATAACAGCATGACTACACAACAGCATGACTACACAACTACACAACAACACAACTACACAGCAGTACAACTACACAACAGCATCACCACACAACAACATGAAAACACAACGGCATGACTACACAACTACACAACTGCACAAATACACAACTGCATGACTACACAACAGCACAACTACACAAATGCACACCAGCTGTGTTGATCTGACTATTTAACACCACAGAGTAAAACTGAACACATACACACACACACACACACACACACACACACACAGACCAACAATAATGAACATTGATCTGATTCACTGTATTTTCTGCTCTTATCTGTGTGTGTGTGTGTGTGTGTGTGTATATATATATATATATATATATATATATTATAGTATATATATATATATATATATATATATATATATATATATATATATATAGTTATTGTTCTGTTAAACTGCAAAACCATGAACTGAGGCTGAAAACAAACATCAAATCTATTTAATAATTCATCTGCTGTTTTTAGTCTGTTTTTTTGGATTATTTCTGCTGTTTGAATAAAAAAAACTGAGTGGAGAAAAAAGGAGAAATGTAAAAAAAAAAACACACAACAGTTTATTTTTAAGGCAGAAGCAGACAGAATGGAAAACCCAAACATTTCCACAGAATGAACAAACATTTGTCCATTTTATTCGTTCATGGATCTGAAACCTCCTGCTTTTATTTGTGTAAATTTAACAGATTTGCAGAAAATGTGAATAAACTGGTTTGTTTTTGCAGAATCTGGGCTTGAAATGATGGTTTTGTCTGAAATATGACGAGAATTAACAGAAAAATCCTGAATCAATGAAGCGTCGGCTTCAGAATCGACACAGAATTAATATTTGAAAAACTGAAGAGGCAGGAAACTCCATGTTTTCAGTTTTTCTGTTTTTGTTACTGAGAACTGAATATTTTTGACTGTTTAGTCTTTTTATTGATTTAACAGCGTATTGATCCAGTTCAAACTGATGTGATCAAAAAAATGAAGAAATTCAGCAGAAAATCTGTGCATTTGTGTCTGCATTTGATCTGTTATTATTATTATTATTATTATTATTATTATTATTATTATTATTATTATCTTTATTTCAAACATGTAGACAGTGAAATCCAACCAAAACCAACCAAAAAACATCAGTAATGACACATCAAAAGTTGATAAGTAAACAAAAGAGAAACAAAATCAATAAATCAATAAATAAAATTAAAATAAATAAAATTAAACATGCTCAAAAAGAAGTAAAAACGGATCTACTCCTACCCCCCCATCTGTATTCCTTATGTTCTCTATATAAATAATAGCAATTATTATTATTTAATAATAATAATAATGATAATAATAATAATAATAATAATAATGAACCTGATTTTTAAAGCCGTCACTTTGGGCTTTTTATCCATTTCTTGACATTTTACTGTAATTCAGATCTAAGTGCCTGTTGTTTCAGCGTCTTCAGTCTGAGCTCATGTCAGACTCCAGTTCCACAGTGACGTTCCTGGTACATGTGACGGTCACATTCAGACGTCTTCTGTCTGATTCGGGTTGGAAATGTTAGCATGGGTTTGTTTTTCAGATGTTTTTTTCTCTAAATGCAGACGTTTTGTGGATTGAATGACGTATAAATGTGGATTAAATCTGTTTTAATCACGTGTAAAAGCTTCATTCTTTTTTTATGTTGATCTGAAAACAGTGAAATAACCTGAAAACCATCGACTACACGAGGGTTCGCTCCAGGTTTTTTATTCTTCAGTTCAGTCGTCGTGGATTCGAACTCCGATCCGAGGTCGTATCCGTCTGTTGTGATCCAGGAGGAAGGAGGCGGGGCTACTGTCCTCTGTGACCTTTGACCCCAGAGAGGATCTGTGACCTTTGACTCCAGAGAGGATCTGTGACCTTTGACCCCGGAGAGAAACAGTAGATTCAGAGGAAACCTGGGATTAAACCAAGAACCCAGAGAGACTGGGAGGTCTGGGGTCCACCAGGGTCTGCAGGGGTCCACCAGGGTCCACCATGGTCTGCAGGGGTCCACCAGGGTCTGCAGGGGTCCACCAGGGTCCACCAGGGTCTGCAGGGGTCCACCAGGGTCTGCAGGGGTCCACCAGGGTCCACCATGGTCTGCAGGGGTCCACCATGGTCTGCAGGGGTCCACCAGGGTCCACCATGTTCTGCAGGGGTCCACCAGGGTCCACCATGGTCTGCAGGGGTCCACCAGGGTCTGCAGGGGTCCACCAGGGTCTGCGGGGGTCCACCATGGTCTGCAGGGGTCCACCAGGGTCTGTGGGGGTCCACCAGGGTCTGCAGGGGTCCACCAGGGTCTGCGGGGGTCCACCAGGGTCTGCGGGGGTCCACCAGGGTCTGCAGGGTCTCGAGGCCCCTCCCCCTCTGAGGGCGACACTTTGACAGGCGTTAACGAGGGACACGTTAATGTGACGGTCGACCTGAGACGAGGAGGAGGAGGAGGAGGAGGAGGAGGAGGAGAAAAAATCTCAGTAAAACTCAGCTGATTCTTGTTTTCTTGTCGTTTCTTTGTTCGTTTCTCGTCTTTTGTTCGTTTCATCTGCAGACGTTCACGTTCACGTCTGTAAACGACTCTGGGCTGAAAAACGTCCACGTCTGGAGTTTCCTGCCTCTTCAGTTTTTCAAATATTAATTCTGTGTCGATTCTGAAGCCGACGCTTCATTGATTCAGGATTTTTCTGTTAATTCTCGTCATATTTCAGACAAAACCATCATTTCAAGCCCAGATTCTGCAAAAACAAACCAGTTTATTCACATTTTCTGCAAATCTGTTAAATTTACACAAATAAAAGCAGGAGGTTTCAGATCCATGAACGAATAAAATGGACAAATGTTTGTTCATTCTGTGGAAATGTTTGGGTTTTCCATTCTGTCTGCTTCTGCCTTAAAAATAAACTGTTGTTTTTTTTTTTACATTTCTCCTTTTTTCTCCACTCAGTTTTTTTATTCAAACAGCAGAAATAATCCAAAAAACAGACTAAAAACAGCAGATGAATTATTAAATAGATTTGTTGTTTGTGTTTTCAGCCTCAGTTCTTTTTTTTCAGCTTTAATAGAACTATAAGAATATCTTAAATGATAAATGTTTAAATGTTTTATGTCTTTAATTTGTATTTGCTGTAAAATCCAACTGCTTTTATTTCAGTATTTCACATTAAATCACTATTAAATCCATAAAAGTAAAGACAGAATTGACATTTTTACCTGATAAATGTCTTAAAGATTTTGTCTTTAATTTGCATTAACTGTAATATTTTCTGCTCTTATCTGTATGTATGCATGTGTGTGTTTTTGTGTGTTTGTGAGTGTGTATATATATAAATATAAATAAATAAATAAATGAATATATATATATATATATATATATATATATATATATATATATATATATATAAATGAACTGAATTAAAGCAGCTCAAACCATATTAAACGTGTGCAGATTTATTTCTATGAAAATACTGCAGAACTGAAAACACTTCAAACGTTCCAAAAAAGGCAGATGAAATGTTGAAAACAGGTGAATTATTACGTGTGTTAGAATTTACATGTTTATTTACATAAAAGGACTGAAAAACTACAACAAAACCTTATTTTATTAAAAAATATTAAAGTAAAAACAGTCAAATGCACTGAATTAAAGCAGTTTAAAAGACAATCATCCAGTCGTGCAGATTTAGATGGAAATTCTGCAGTAAAAGGACAAATATTCATCTAAAACATGAATTGAATAAATATAAATGCACAGATAAGAGCAGAACCTGCAGTGAATTCAACAGAAATGTTCTTTCTTCTTCTTTATTCGTGTCTCATGCGTGTCCACATACTTTTGTCCACATTCAGTTGGACCGTCGTTCCTTTTGCTTTTTACTCTGAACTAAAAGACGAACGGTGCAGCCCATCCTGATGTGAGGGGGCCTTCATCATCTTCATCGTGGTCTTCCTCGGGGGGTTCCTGCTCCCATGTGTTCGGTTTTTCCGTTTCCTGTCGGGACTTTCGTGTCGGAGTAAAGAGGAAAAAGTCCTGGAAGTCGGTATAAATTCAAATGTCACTGTTAGCCTCCATTTGTGCATCCCACACTCGCACAATAAACAACCCCCCCCCCCCCCCCCCGGTTGAAGCTGGATTCTATTTTCAACTCGACCCGGCTTTCTTTTATGGGATAGCTATTATTCAAAGGAGAATAGGTGCCGGGCCCCACCATAAATTCCACCAAGTGGCCCTCGGAAAGAGGTTCACCACGAGGAATTGACTGCGTGCTCTGTGATTTTACTCTGGTATTCTGTGACCTTTGGAGCGCAGACACACTCATTTGTTTGGTTGACGAGCGCCGCTGTAATAATTCAGGAGCCGCTATCCGGTGATGAGCCAAAGTGTGCACAGCCCCACCTGCCAGCTCCAGGAATTAGTCCTGCCCAGGCCCAGGCATTAGTCCTGTTCAGCCCAGGCATTAGTCCTGTTCAGCCCAGGCATTAGTCCTGCCCAGGCCCAGGCATTAGTCCTGTTCAGCCCAGGCATTAGTCCTGTTCAGCCCAGGCATTAGTCCTGCCCAGGCATTAGTCCTGTTCAGCCCAGGCATTAGTTCAGCCCAGGCATTAGTCCTGTTCAGCCCAGGCATTAGTCCTGCCCAGGCCCAGGCATTAGTCCTGCCCAGGCCAGGCATTAGTCCTGTTCAGCCCAGGCATTAGTCCTGCCCAGGCCCAGGCATTAGTCCTGTTCAGCCCAGGCATTAGTCCTGCCCAGGCCCAGGCATTAGTCCTGTTCAGCCCAGGCATATGTCCTGCCCAGCCCAGGCAATAGTTCTTCCTCAGGCCCAAGCATAGTCCTGTTCAGCCCAGGCATTAGTCCTGCCCCAGTATTAGTCCTACCCAGGCCCAGCCCAGGGTATTAGTCCTGTTCAGGCCCAGGCATTAGTCCTGCCCAGGTATTGTCCTGTTCAGCCCAGCATTAGTCCTGCCCAGGCCCAGGCATTAGTCCTGTTCAGCCCAGGCATTAGTCCTGTTCAGCCCAGGCATTAGTCCTGCCCAGGCCCAGGCATTAGTCCTGCCCAGGCCCAGGCATTAGTCCTGTTCAGCCCAGGCATATGTCCTGCCCAGCCCAGGCAATAGTCCTGCCTCAGGCCCAAGCATTAGTCCTGTTCAGCCCAGGCATTAGCCCTGCCCAGGTATTAGTCCTACCCAGGCTCAGGCCCAGGCCCAGGTATTAGTCCTGTTCAGCCCAGGCATTAGTCCTGCCCAGGCCCAGGTATTAGTCCTGTTCAGCCCAGGCATTAGTCCTGCCCGGCGGTGGGATCCCCCTCTGCTGTGAGCGGCTCGTCCCCTCTTCAGCCCTCGTCCGTCTCCTCCGTCAGCTGCACTTGGTGGACACCAGGTTAATTCCGTCTGTCAGACTGGTCGGTTTGCGGTCTGTGGTTTCCTCTGGTTTTTCTGCTGGAGTCTGCCTCGGTGCAAATGTTCCCGCAGATCAGAGGAGGACGGTGGTTTATAACGGGTGTCACTTCATCTCTAACGGGGGGGGTCAAACATGCGGCCCCTGGCCCACTGAAGGGTCCAACAGTTGATGAGCTCCGGTACCAATCCTCTGTTTGGACTTTTAGCTCAGAATGATCATGTGTGTGTTTTCAGCTGCACAAACAGCCTTCCATACTGAGGAACTGAAAAAACAGTCCCCATGGTAAGTCACAAGTATGAGACAAAATGTGTCAATTATGAGACTGAAAGTCGAAATTATGAGATAAAACGTCATAATTATGATAAAAATTCATAATTATGAGAGTCATAATTAAGTCATAATTATAGCATAAAAAGTCATAAGAATTATGAGATAAAAAGTTATAATTATGAAATAAGTCTTAATCTATAAGATAAAAAAAATCATAGTTATGACAAATAGACAAAATTATGAGATAAGAGGGTCATAATTATGAGATAAAGTCATAATTATGAGATAAAGTCATAATTAGGAGACAAAAAGTCTTAATTGTGAGATAAAAAGTCATAATTCTGATTAAGACAAAGTCATAATTATGTCTTACCATGGGGGACTGGACCAGTACTCAGTCTGTTTATAAATGTTTTGTGTATTTGTGTGTATGTGTGTGTGATGAACTGAAGACTGTCCAAACTGGACTTACTGTTATTAATAAATGTCAGGTCGTTTATGTTGTTTATATGATTTTAAAGAATAGTTTGTAGATGTAACTGAACTCTGGACTGGACATTATTTGTGGGTGATTCTATTTTTATTTCACTGTTTTTGACCCATTTCAGGTCTGATTGGACTGGATGTGGACCCTGAAATAAAACCAGTTTAACCCCCCCCCCCCCCCCAATCTGGAAAGAACACCACAAAACCAACAGTTAGTCTGGTGCAACCTCTGCAAATGTCCACACAGATGTAAAAGTGCACAGAGGAGGGCGGTCGTTTATAATGTTTGTCATTTAATCTATAAGTCAAACGACAAAACACACTTTTCTGCACAAACAGCACAAGAAAAGAGACATTTGTGCAAAAAACACTGAACAGACTGTGGTTAAAGCTGAGAATTAATGACTGGTTCCATCTGCGAATGCTAACGATTCATGTCAGAAAATGGAAATAACAGTATGACAGTAAAAAAAAAAAAAAAATAATAATAACAGTAATAATCAGTGTAATGGTTGGTTTTCAGTAGAAAACAGTAATGAAACGTATGTGTGGTATAAATACATGTAACAATATAAATGTAAGATATTTAAGATAAGATAAGATAATATATTTAAGATGAGGTATTTAAGATGAGATGAAATAAGATAAAATATTTAAGATGATTAATATATATAAATATATATGATTAAATATTTAAGATAAGATATTTAAGATGAGATATATAGGATCAATATTTAAGATAAGATACAGAATATAAAATTAAGATATGATATATACTGTATATAAGATGAAATATTTAAGATGATATTTAATATAAGGTATTTGAGATTAGATATATAAGATGAAGTTATTAAGATAAGATATTAAAGATAAGATATATAGGATCTAATATTTAATATTTGTTACTTATTTTACTCTTTATTACTTCATTTTGATAACTTTTTTCTTATTTTTTTTATGTTATTTAGGATTTTGTAAAGTTGTATTTTTTTATTCATTTTATTGCTTATTTTATTCTTTATTACTTCATTTTGGTTAATTTTTTTTTCATATTGTTTATATGTTATTTAGGACTTTTGAAGTTTTTATTCATTTTTGCTCATTTTTTCGCTTATTTTACTCTTTATTATTTTATTTTGGTTACTTTTTTTCTTATTTTTTGTATGTTATTTAGGATTTTGTAAAGTTTTCATTCATTTTTGTTCATTTTCTCCACTGTCATTGATCCAACTCCATGGGTTTTACTGGTGAATCAATGCTGTAGAAGATGACGGTGTTTCCATGGTAACTACGGAGCCTCTGAACGTCACAGTGTGTCATATCTGATGACCATGAAAAGATGAAGAACTGTATTTTACACCAAGCATTTCTGTGTATTGATCTTTTTAGTGGATCAGCAGGTGTTAAACAGTCGATGGTTTTGTCGCTGGTGCATGTTTGGGATTTTATGGTTAAAAATGAGGAAAATAAAAGTAAACAAAGACTATTATATTGGTTAAAGAGCATTAAAATGAAATGAAATAAAACAGGATTAAGAGAAAATTGAAGAGCTGAAAACCAGTTTTTAAGTTGATACTTTTTTTCAATCTTTCGGAGGTCAAACGGTCGGTTATTCTGCTGAATAAAGGACGTTAATGATTATTCTTTGGTGATTAATGCTAATACATGTTTCTTTTTTGTTTGTTTGTTTGTTTGTTTTAAAGATCGTCTCATTAACATCATGAAATGTGAACGAAAAAGTCTTCGAGTCTCCTCGGTTTGGGACAAGAAGTTGAATAGTAACAGCTCTTAAAAGGCACAAAGCGTCATTAAATAGAGCCAGAGGTCAAAGGTCAAATAAACTCTGGTGACATGTGACCCCCCCCCCCCCATCTCCCACAATCCCCTTGGAGCCCCAGTTCCAAAGGGCTGATGGGAAGAAGGAGCAGCTGAAGCAGGTTTTTAGAAAAAAAAAGAACAAATATAAACTTTTAGAGACAAAAGGTTTGGATGATAAACATAAACGTTGAGCAGGAAACGCAGACAGACGTTTGATGAAACTCATATCAGTTTAAATTTGTCTGTTTCTGCGTCTTAACCCTGAGTCCGACTGGATGTGGGTGTTTTTTATACGTTTTTTTTGCACAGCCTCATCTGTGTGACTTTACAGTTTTATTTTGTTGTTTTTTATTTAACATGTATCAACACACTGAACCAAAAAATAAATTAATACATTTAAAAAAAGGATATCTGAGTAGGAAGAAGTTAGATTCTTTACTGTTTTTCACCAAAAGCATGATGAATGAACCATTTTTTATAACTTCAAATGAACATTTAACCTCCTGAGACCCAGCAAATGCTTTGTCATTCTTTGTAGGAGCCAAAAGTTTGACAGTTTAACTTCATAAATACTGTCCATTCCTTTAGTAAGAAAGTAAATAAATAAAAAATACTTAAAAAATGTATCTGAAAAAAAGTTGCGTAATTCAGTTTCTTATCAAGACAGATGTTTAATGTAAAAAAGCCAAACCTTCACTTTCCTGGGTTTCAGAAGGATATACTGAAAACAAAACCAAAAAAAAAACGACAAATATAGCAAATAGTTATTTACGATTGACATGAAATTGTAGATGATGACTCAAACATTTTTTAAATTGCTATATGTAACTATTACAACTATATACAACTGTATACGACTATTCTAACTATATACAACTATTTACAACTATTACAACTACATACAATTATTTACATCTTATGCAACTATATACAACTATATAGAACTATATGAAACTATATACAACTATATACAACTATATAAGTATTACAGCTGTTACGATTTAGAAGAACAATCCTGTCTCACATCTGATTGGTTTATGTCATGTACTTTTCTACCAATAGGAAACGTGGTGACATGTTTTTGTTTTTTTTTCCCCTTTAAAAGCCTGTTTGTTTGTTTGTTTGTTTTTTGTCTCTTCTTCCACCGAACACACTCTGAACATGCCACTACTGCAGTCCGTTGTGTTTTCCTTGTGTCCTCAGTCTGGTTTTCTTTGGCCTTTCAACACCACTGACATTGAATCGGTCCATGTTTTGATAAAGGACGTGTCCACCAAAAACCTAAGACGTGAATTAACTGTCATCATTATTCACTGCAGATGAAGCCACGGCGTTGACTTCGATGTGTGTGTGTGTGGGTTTTTTTTTCACGTTCTGTCCTGTGTGGAACCTCTTTTGGACTTTGAACTTCGTCCCAGATGAACACCTCCTTTTCCCTCCAAGTGTTGGCCTGGCTTTAACGGCTGCTTCTGCGTTCTCTCCGTTGCAGAATCACTGACCATGGACACTTCTATGTCGAGAGCCGCCGAGAAAAAAGACAAAATTGACGGGAGTGTCTTCAGCGACGTCCTGAAGAAACCCTCGGACACCAGAGGTAAGGCGCTTCTGCCGAGTTGGACCGAAGCTGCAGCTGAATGTGAAGTGGAGTCCGGCTGAGTCCGACTGCAAAGGGGGGGGGGGGGGGGGGGGGGGGGGGCAGTAAAATATACATTTCAAAGATAAGGTGTCGGGGCTCGTGGCTCTCCTCAGACCTGATAAGGCAACGGCATCAGCAGTTGGAGGTGACTTACAGTAGGAGTCTGATGGGAATCCTAAACAGAGGTGGGGGGGGGGGGGGTGTCAGGTGAGAACCAGTGTTTGTGTTCAACTAAATGAATTGTCTCCCACAATCCCCTTGGAGCTGGGTAGAAGGCCATGCCACGAGGACCAGTTTTTCAGATCGAATGAGTCTTAAAGAAAACACTGGTTCCATGGTCATGGACGTCAGCGTCTGTTCTGTGTTGAATGTGTGAGGGTGTCGGCTTCAGTCTCTATTGCCGCGTTGCTGCAGAACTGCTTTAAGTTGTTAACCCATTTCTTGTTCACCTTTTTGTATAATTCTGAAATGAACATTATTTTTCAGTTTGAAAATGTTTTTACAATTCCAGTTTTCGTCATTTCGTTAGTTTTCGTTAACGGTAATAACCTTGGTTCAGATGTGACGTTTCGTCCATCAGCAGAAAAAACGGAACTGCGAGTGGCATCTGATGACGTGAGTTTGACTAAAGTGACGTGAACTCTTATTAAGTTGTGAATCCGTCTCTTTCTGCTTCTTAAAGACAAAATAATGCCTGAAATGAGCGTCAAAACGACATTTTTTCTGTCTTTGGCTTCAGCTGCATCATTCACCATTTCAATCCAGCTTTTCTTCAACAAAAAAAAACTGATAAAGGACTTGGATGTTGCGATGCAAAAAACCCATGATCTTCTACATGAAACATGCACAAAAGCAGGCGGGGGGGCCGGGGGGGGGGGGGGTAGGTGAGAAGCAGTGTTTGCGTTGTTGAACTAAATGAAGAGTAGCAGCGACCGTCGCTCACAGGGGACGCCATGTTTTAAAGATGTCAGGGAACGGGTGATGAAAGCCGGGCATAATGAGCCTCAAAGACCTGCTTCTACCTCCAGAGGCCCACTGCCACGTGGAGCCGCGCACGTGCACCAGCACGGGCACGAGCGCCGCCACGGGACGCCTTTGAAATGGAAATTAAACGTGTGATTTAGTGACATTTTCGCTCATTAATGAAGGACTTGGTGGCCCGGCGTTTTTTTAAAGAAACACTCATTAATTATTCAAATGAAGACGGAACAGAGCTGGAGCCCAGGCCCAAAAGGAGGGCTTTGTGTCCTGGAACAACCCCACCATTAGTTCTGGATTTGACCAACAAGTGTTTTTAGGTCCCAGAACGCAGACGAGAGGTTAGCGTGGAAACAGAAGGACGTGGGTTTGAGTGTCTGTGGTCAGGGTTTAGTGTAGAGCTGCCTCTGAGACCCAGGAAAAGGAAAGTTTGGGCTGTTTTTGGTTGGTTGGTTGTTTTTTGTGTTTGTTTTTACATTAAACACTTGTCCTGATTTGAAACTGCATAACGGAACAATTTTTTCAAATACATTTTTAAAATTATTTTTATTTACTTATTTTTATTGGAATGTCCTCTGCATTGGACAGCATTTTTTTAAGTAAAACTACAAACTTTTGTCCCCTACAGAGACAAAGATGCACTGCTGAGTCTCAGGAGGATATTTATTTATTTATTTATTTATTTAGTGGCAGCTGCTCGTCTTTCAGACAGTTGAAGCTCATTGTCGGCTTACGTAAGGAAAAAAAAAAAGTCAAGTTATTTAAACATAAATTCATCCTTCTGTTCCTTTTTAAGAAAATGCTCAGTGACCTTATCGTACCAACTAAACAAGAAAACATTGAAATTCTGTTAAACTGAAACCAGTTAGTCCAGTGGTTGTGTTTTCTTCCAGGTCAGTAAATGAACAGTTCATTTGGTTTCTGTGATTTCACAGCAGAATGTGTGACGGTATTAAACTGAACTGTGTCAGTGAAGGAGCACATCTGAAAACAGCTGTCAATCAAACCGCATTCAGCCTTTGGACCCATCCTCCAATCAGCACATGGAAGCTCAGTGTCCGGCCCGGCCGAGCTCCGCCCACAGCTCCATTCACCCCCAGAGACGCTGAGCGTCCGGGGGCGGGACAACATCGTGGCATTTATCCAATGCTGGTCCAGTTTAGAGTCAGTTTGAACCAGTTCCACTCAGTCCCATTGAAGTGCATGGACGCTGAGCGTCTACGACAAATGCACTGAGCAGAGATGGAATGAACAAACACAGACACGGGAATGGAGGAGAAGTGAACAACATCCAGTCCACTGATCTGGGATCAAACTGATTCTGAACCAACTGGTCTGAGAGATGAACGTGTTCCAACACATTTGGAGTCAATGAAATGAAAACAACTGAACAGATTTGAGCATTTAATGGGAGTCATTTTAGGAGAAGATGAGCTTCCACTGCAGTCTATGAGAAATTGCCTCTGAGATATATAATATATATATATATATATATATATATATATATATGTATATGTATATGTATATATGTATGTGTGTGTGTATATATATATATATATGTATATATATGTATGTGTATATATGTATGTATATATATATATATATATATATATATATGTATATATGTATATGTATATATGTATGTGTATATATATATATATATATATATATATATATATATATATATATATATATATATATATATATGTAAACACACACACACACACTACCGGTCAAAATTTTTAGAGCACCACACTTTTTTTTTTTTTTATTGCCATTTCACAATAGTTTTATTGTTTTTCAGTGATTTTTTTTTTTTTTTTAATTCTTTTTATTAAATTTTACAGTTGTTATAAAACAGAACAGAACAACTCAAACACCCACCCACCACACCAGTGTATTATAAGATACATATTAAAATATATTACATGACATATCGCAAAAAGACATACAGTCATAGTCATTAAAAGGTCTTGTTGGTATCAACTCTTTTAAACAACAATACAAAGTTCAATAAAAATAAAAAATAAAAATAAATAAATAAAAATTGAAGGCAAGTACAAAAACACGTTACAAAATCACAGTATATAATAAAAGGCTTTTACGAACAATTAAGGAACCATAGCATTAAAGTCCATTTGTTCAACAAACTGAAGGGCCGATTGCCAAATTTTAAAACATTTTTGAGTATTGCCATGTATGGAGTAACGAATATGCTCCAGAGTCAAATGTTGCATCAAGTCGTTGACCCAATGCTTAAATGTGGGCGGGGACTTATCCTTCCATTTTGTAAGAATTAGCCGTCTAGCTAAGAGAGTAGCAAACGCTATCATTGTTTTACTTGCAATGTTGAGACCCAATTCCGGCAATGTCACGCCAAAAATTGTGGTAATTGGAGATGGCTCAATGGTAGTTTTTAACACCTTAGAGAAAAAGGCATAAATTGACTTCCAAAATTCTCTTAGCTGTGGACAGCTCCAAAACATATGTGAAAGAGTACCAGATTCTGAGCGACAACGGTCACACACATCATCAACATTAGGTTGTATTAGAGAAAGTTTGACCTTAGACCAATGTAAACGGTGAACTACTTTAAACTGAATAACCCTATGTCGTTGACAAACTGAAGATGTGTGTATCCTGTCCAGAGCAGCTTTCCATACTTCATCTGTAAATTCAATACTAAGTTCCTCCTCCCATTTACATTTTAAAAGGTCTAAAGGTTTTACGTTATACAGATTGAGTGCTGAGTAAACATTACCCGTAATATCTTTTGACCAAGGGAGCAATTTGACAATTTTATCCAACAGGGATTCGGCTGGAAGTGCTGGGAAACCTTTTAATTGAGTAAAGACGAAGCTACGAAGCTGGAGATATCTAAAAAAATGTGATCGAGGGATGCCAAATTGTGCCACCAAGTAATCAAAAGTCGCAAAAATTCCATTTGAATACAAATCTTTGATCGTTTTCACTCCGCAGTTGATCCAAATTATAAAAGTGCTATCTGTTACTGAGGGTTCAAACATGTTATTCCTAACTAATGGAGCATTGTTTAACATATCAGTCAGAGAGAAAGCTCGTCAAAACTGACTCCATATTTTAAGAGAGTGCTTCACAATTGGGTTTTTACAAAATGAAGATAAAGGGTTTAAAAAAGGCAATTTAGAACATGCCAAGGCATGTAAAGAAACATTTGAGCATGATGCATGTTCGAGTTGCAACCACTTTGGACCACGGTCACCCTGGGGTAAATTAATCCAATATAGCACATTTTTAATATTAGCAGACCAGTAGTAATACTGAAAATTTGGTAGGAATAATCCACCGTGTGAGCGGTGCCGTTGGAGTATTGCTTGCCTTATTCGAGGAGTTTTTTTGTTCCATATAAAGCTGGTTATAAGCTTATTTATAGAAGAAAAAAAGCTTTAGTTAAAAAAACGGGAATACATTGAAAGAGAAATAAAAAGCGTGGCATAATGTTCATTTTAACAATATTTATACGGCCACCTAAAGATAACGGTAAAAGATTCCAACGGTCCAGATCTTTTTGTAAATTATTTAAGAGTGGAGGAAAATTTGCCTTATAAATATCCTTGAACCTCTGAGTCACCCAAACACCCAAGTATTTAATTTTATGCAAACTTATTTTAATAGGTAGAGACAGAGAGTGGAGTGGCACTAACTGACAGGTGGGATCGATTGGCATTAGTTCGCTTTTCTGTATATTAATTTTATATCTGGATATCTTGCCATAAGATTAGAGCACCACACTTTTTAAGTCAAAGGAGTGTGGAACACACTGTGGTACCAGAGCCATGGAGCAGGACTGGAACAGGACTGGACTGAAGAAAGGAGTGTGGTACTGTAAAAATGGAAAAGAGGAAAAGAATGAACCAGAGAAGAGAGACAGAGCATCAGAAGAGGGAAAAATGGAGGTGTGTCCTCCAGAGAAATGTCCAAGAAAGTCCAGGTGTCAGGAAGTCCAGTTTCCTTCAGCATCCAAAGGCACTGAAACTGGACTGGAAATGCAGACAGAAGAGGTCTGGAAGAAGAACAGACACAACAGAAGAAGAAGAAGAGTTTAGGACAGAAAACAGCTGGAGTGAGAGGAGACTGACAGGACAACAGCTGAAAGAAGAGAGAAGAGAGAGGAGGAGGAAGAGAGGAGGTCATAGAGGAGGAGGAGAGGAGACTGACAGGACAACAGCTGAAAGAAGAGAGAGGAGAGAGGAGGAGGAAGAGAGGAGGTCATAGAGGAGGAGGAGAGGAGACTGACAGGACAACAGCTGAAAGAAGAGAGAAGAGAGAGGAGGAGGAAGAGAGGAAGAGTTTACACTGAACACACTGAACACGAGTTTACACTGAACAGAGTGAACAGATGAGTTTACACTGAACAGAGTGAACAGATGAGTTTACACTGGGAACAGCAGACTTCCAGTTACAGGTCTGATCAGTCCAGAACCTCCTCTTCCAGTCTTCAGTAGTTCCACTGGTGCTGTTTCATGGTCCAGCCTCTGGTTCTGATTCTGAAGTCTCACAGACGGCTTTAGCTGCAACTGGACCCATCAGACCTGCACCTGTTCAGTCTGTTCAGTGTGAACTCATCTGTTCACTCTGTTCAGTGTAAACTCATCTGTTCACTCTGTTCAGTGTAAACTCATGTGTTCAGTGTGTTCAGTGTAAACTCATCTGTTCACTCTGTTCAGTGTAAACTCATGTGTTCAGTCTGCTGTCTAAAACTTTTGACCAGTAGTATGTATGTGTGTGTGTGTATATATATATATATATATATATATATATATATATATATATATATATATATACACACACACATACACACACACACACACACACACACACACACAGGGTGTCCCATAAGTCTCCATACATAGGAAAATAAACGTTTCTTGACATAAACCATTTTTATTTCTATAATATGCTCTATATGACTGCCATTTTGTCGGGAACACATTTCAATGCGTGTCTGCTGAAGAACTATAAAGAAGAAATAAAAAGAAATACATGTTAGAACCATATATGTATGGAATGTATTATGTCTCCTATGTATGGAGACTTATGGGACACCCTGTATATATATATATATATATATATATATATATATATATATATATATTAATATTTCAAACTAAAATGTGTTCAAACAGATTCAGTCTGATTTCACAGTTTGGTGAAACAGTGCAGACGTCGCCGTTCTGGGGTGGTGGTGTTTTTTTTTTTTTCTGACCCACATTCATTCTCGTTCTGTTCTTTAACGACACATGAAGCTGAGGTGAGGACCAGGCATGTTCTAAAGGTTCTAAAGGTGTCAGCCACCGCCTGATGAAAGCAGTGTGTAATGAGGTTAAAAGAGCTGCTCCTGTTTTTTTTTTTTTTTTTTTTTGCTCCTCACCTCCACCGTCAAAGCAGTGACAGCGCGAGGCCGACGGACGGACGGACGCACGGCGATGACGGCGTCCGTTTGAAGTGTTAATGCACGCGGTGGTTTAACGGTAGTTAATGAAGGACCCGGTGGCCTGACAGGACCAACAAAACCCCCCATTAATCGTTCAGAGGAGAACATCAATGTAGGACACTTTTACAGGCTGCGCTCCGCTTCAATATTTGAACAAAGCTCCTCTTCATCTGGTTGGGTTTCTAAACTCCCATGATGCATTGCTGCTCCAGACAGGGCCACAGATCGGCTGGAGTTTTTTCCACCGACACGTCATGACGGAACCGGGTCCGATTTACGAAAAAACCTGTGCGTTTTAAAAACCTGATAATCAGATCAGAATATGTAACCATGGAAACACTCAGATACCAGTTACACAGATTTACCAGAAAAAACCTGGTCAGAGTTCACTGGTTTTTTTTAGGAGATTCACTGGCAGACTGACAATTACCAGGGTTTTATCATCAATTATTTAACAGAGAAAAAGGTTTGATTGGTGCTGAGGTTAATGAAAAGAACTGAAAAAGAATAAAATGAAATTAAGGAAAATGAAATAAAATGAAATAAAATACAGATGGAACATGGTTATAAAGCAGAGTATGGACAGGAGAAAAGATCTGACAAACAGACGATGGTAAAACAACGTTCAAGTTCTTCAAAATAGAATAGAATCAGAAAACTAATCAGAAAGTGGTATGTGTTACAGTCGCTTCATTCAAGTAAAATAAAAAGTATCAGGAGAGAAATAATAAAAAAGATAAATAAAAAAAGTACGTGTGTGTGTGCGTGTGTGTGTGTGTGTGTCAAACTCTAAATATACAGACATACAGGGGTTGGACAAAATAATGGAAACACCTTCACCTCAAGATGATAATGCCCCAATCCATACAGATAGAATTGTTCAAGAATGGCATGAGGAACATTCTAATGAAGTTGAGCATCTCGTATGGCCGGCACAGTCCCCAGACCTCAACATTATTGAGCATTTATGGTCAGTTTTAGAGATTCAAGTAAGACGTCGATTTCCACCGCCATCGTCTCTAAAAAGAGTTGGAGGGTATTCTAACTGAAGAATGGCTGAAAATTCCTTTGGAAACAATTCACAAGTTGTATGAATCAATACCTCGGAGAATTGAGGCTGTAATTGCTGCAAAAGGCGGACCTACACCCATATGAAATTATATTTTGTTGATTTTTAAGGTGGTTCCATTATTTTGTCCAACCCCTGTATATAGCCATGAATATGCTGTGCTTTGAGAATTTCTGTTAACCCTGTTAGCTCTGTCTGTTAGCTGTTTTAGCTCTGTTCTGTTAGCTCTGTTAGCTCTGCTCTGTTAGCTCTGCTATATTGGCTCTATTAGCTCTGTCTGTTAGCTCTTTTAGCTCTGTTCTGTTAGCTCTTTTAGCTCTGTTCTGTTAGCTCTTTTAGCTCTGCTCTGTTAGCTCTGTTAGCTCTGCTATACTGGCTCTGTTAGCTCTGTCTGTTAGCTCTTTTAGCTCTGCTCTGTTAGCTCTGTTAGCTCTGCTATATTGGCTCTGTTAGCTCTGTCTGTTAGCTCTTTTAGCTCTGCTCTGTTAGCTTAGCTGTTTTTAGACTGAAAACAGCCACAGTAAAACCACTAATCACCTGTTTTCTGTTCATTTCATTTTCATTTATTCATTTATTTATTTATTTCGAGCATTCAACAGAATACATCTCAGTTCAAAATTCCAAAATCATTCATTTACACTCGAAAAGAAGTGGGAAGAAGAAAAACGTATTTAATCCCACTGCCATTTGTTATCAATAAACAAAACCATAAAGACCCAAACACCTAAAGCATCTGATCTAAACTGTTGATCCACTAATCTGATCGATCCATGTCAATAATATGTGTAAAATACAGTTCTTCATCTGTTCATGGTCAACAGATGTGACCATATTTGGACGTTCAGAGGCTCCGTAGTTACCATGGAAACACCATCATCTTCTCCAACATTCATTCACCAGTCAAACCCATGGAGTTGGATCAATGACAGTGGATAAATGAACAAAAATGAATTAAAAAAACCTAAAAAAAAAAAGATAAATAACGTGATAAATATAAGCCATAAACTGAAGATTTAAAAAAAAAAAAAAAGGCAAGAAAATGAACATGGGTGACTCACTAACTCCTCTAGTGGTCACATAAATCTGGTCCGGTAAAGAATCCGGCTTGAACC
>NC_043958.1:392028-412028 GCF_902148855.1 Sphaeramia orbicularis
CAGCAGATGAATTATTAAATAGATTTGTTGTTTGTGTTTTCAGCCTCAGTTCTTTTTTTTCAGCTTTAATAGAACTATAAGAATATCTTAAATGATAAATGTTTAAATGTTTTATGTCTTTAATTTGTATTTGCTGTAAAATCCAAACTGCTTTTATTTCAGTTATTTCACATTAAATCACTATTAATCCCATAAAAGTAAAGACAGAATTGACATTTTTACCTGATAAATGTCTTAAGATTTTGTCTTTAATTTGCATTAACTGTAATATTTTCTGGCTCTTATTGTATTATGGCATGTGTGTGTTTTTGTGTGTTTGTGAGTGTGTATATATATAAATATAAATAAATAAATAAATGAATATATATATATATATATATATATATATATATATATATATATATTATATAATATATAAATGAACTGAATTAAAGCAGCTCAAAACCATATTAAACGTGTGCAGATTTATTTCTATGAAAATACTGCAGAACTGAAAACACTTCAAACGTTCCAAAAAAGGCAGATGAAATGTTGAAAACAGGTGAATTATTACGTGTGTTAGAATTTACATGTTTATTTACATAAAAGGACTGAAAAACTACAACAAACCTTATTTTATTAAAAATATTAAAGTAAAAAACAGTCAAATGCACTGAATTAAAGCAGTTTAAAAGACAATCATCCAGTCGTGCAGATTTAGATGGAAATTCTGCAGTAAAAGGACAAATATTCATCTAAAACATGAATTGAATAAATATAAATGCACAGATAAGAGCAGAACCTGCAGTGAATTCAACAGAATGTTCTTTCTTCTTCTTTATTCGTGTCTCATGCGTGTCCACATACTTTTGTCCACATTCAGTTGGACCGTCGTTCCTTTTGCTTTTTACTCTGAACTAAAAGACGAACGGTGCAGCCCATCCTGATGTGAGGGGGCCTTCATCATCTTCATCGTGGTCTTCCTCGGGGGGTTCCTGCTCCCATGTGTTCGGTTTTTTTCCGTTTCCTGTCGGGACTTTCGTGTCGGAGTAAAGAGGAAAAAGTCCTGGAAGTCGGTATAAATTCAAATGTCACTGTTAGCCTCCATTTGTGCATCCCACACTCGCACAATAAACAACCCCCCCCCCAACCCCCCCCCCCCCCCCCCCCCCCCCCGGTTTGAAGCTGGATTCTATTTTCAACTCGACCCGGCTTTCTTTTATGGGATAGCTATTATTCAAAGGAGAATAGGTGCCGGGCCCCACCATAAATTCCACCAAGTGGCCCTCGGAAAGAGGTTCACCACGAGGAATTGACTGCGTGCTCTGTGATTTTACTCTGGTATTCTGTGACCTTTGGAGCGCAGACACACTCATTTGTTTGGTTGACGAGTGCCGCTGTAATAATTCAGGAGCCGCTATCCGGTGATGAGCCAAAGTGTGCACAGCCCCACCTGCCAGCTCCAGGAATTAGTCCTGCCCAGGCCCAGGCATTAGTCCTGTTCAGCCCAGGCATTAGTCCTGTTCAGCCCAGGCATTAGTCCTGTTCAGCCCAGGCATTAGTCCTGCCCAGGCATTAGTCCTGTTCAGCCCAGGCATTAGTCCTGCCCAGGCATTAGTCCTGTTCAGCCCAGGCATTAGTTCAGCCCAGGCATTAGTCCTGTTCAGCCCAGGCATTAGTTCAGCCCAGGCATTAGTCCTGTTCAGCCCAGGCATTAGTCCTGCCCAGGCCCAGGCATTAGTCCTGCCCAGGCCCAGGCATTAGTCCTGTTCAGCCCAGGCATTAGTCCTGCCCAGTCCCAGGCATTAGTTCCTGTTCAGCCCCAGCATTAGTCCTGCCCAGGCCCAGGCATTCATAGAGTCCCTGTTTCACACAGGCATATGTCCTGCCCAGCCCAGGCAATAGTTCTTCCTCAGGCCCAAGCATTAGTCCTGTTCAGCCCAGGCATTAGTCCTGCCCAGGTATTAGTCCTACCCAGGCCCAGGCCCAGGTATTAGTCCTGTTCAGCCCAGGCATTAGTCCTGCCCAGGTATTAGTCCTGTTCAGCCCAGGCATTAGTCCTGCCCAGGCCCAGGTATTAGTCCTGTTCAGCCCAGGCATTAGTCCTGCCCAGGCCCAGGCATTAGTCCTGCCCAGGCCCAGGCATTAGTCCTGCCCAGGCCCAGGCATTAGTCCTGTTCAGCCCAGGCATCAGTCCTGCCCAGGCCCAGGCATTAGTCCTGCCCAGGCCCAGGCATTAGTCCTGTTCAGCCCAGGCATCAGTCCTGCCCAGGCCCAGGCATTAGTCCTGTTCAGCCCAGGCATCAGTCCTGCCCAGGCCCAGGCATTAGTCCTGTTCAGCCCAGGCATTAGTCCTGCCCAGGCCCAGGCATTAGTCCTGTTCAGCCCAGGCATTAGTCCTGCCAAGGCCCAGGTATTAGTCCTGTTCAGCCCAGGCATTAGTCCTGCCCGGCGGTGGGATCCCCCTCTGCTGTGAGCGGCTCGTCCCCTCTTCAGCCCTCGTCCGTCTCCTCCGTCAGCTGCACTTGGTGGACACCAGGTTAATTCGTCTGTCAGACTGGTCGGTTTGCGGGTCTGTGGTTTCCTCTGGTTTTTCTGCTGGAGTCTGCCTCGGTGCAATGTTCCCGCAGATCAGAGGAGGACGGTGTTTATAACGGGTGTCACTTCATCTCTAACGGGGGGGTCAAACTGCGGCCCCTGGCCACTGAAGGGTCCAACAGTTGATGAGCTCCGGTACCAATCCTCGGTTTGGACTTTTAGCTCAGAATGTATCATGTGTGTGTTTTCAGCTGCACAACAGCCTTCCATACTGAGGAACTGAAAAAACAGTCCCCATGGTAGTCACAAGTATGAGACAAAATGTGTCAATTATGAGACTGAAAGTCGAAATTATGAGATAAAACGTCATAATTATGATAAAAATTCATAATTATGAGAGTCATAATTAAGTCATAATTATAGCATAAAAAGTCATAAGAATTATGAGATAAAAGTTATAATTATGAAATAAGTCTTAATCTATAAGATAAAAAAAATCATAGTTATGACAAATAGACAAAATTATGAGATAAGAGGGTCATAATTATGAGATAAAGTCATATTATGAGATAAAGTCATAATTAGGAGACAAAAAGTCTTAATTGTGAGAGAAAAAGTCATAATTCTGATTAAGACAAAGTCATAATTATGTCTTACCATGGGGGACTGGACCAGTACTCAGTCTGTTTATAAATGTTTTGTGTATTTGTGTGTATGTGTGTGTGATGAACTGAAGACTGTCCAAACTGGACTTACTGTTATTAATAAATGTCAGGTCGTTTATGTTGTTTATATGATTTTAAAGAATAGTTTGTAGATGTAACTGAACTCTGGACTGGACATTATTTGTGGGTGATTCTATTTTTATTTCACTGTTTTTGACCCATTTCAGGTCTGATTGGACTGGATGTGGACCCTGAAATAAAACCAGTTTAACCCCCCCCCCCCCCCCCCCCAATCTGGAAAGAACACCACAAAACCAACAGTTAGTCTGGTGCAACCTCTGCAAATGTCCACACAGATGTAAAAGTGCACAGAGGAGGGCGGTTGTTTATAATGTTTGTCATTTAATCTATAAGTCAAACGACCAAAACACACTTTTCTGCACAACAGCACAAGAAAAGAGACATTTGTGCAAAAAACACTGAACAGACTGTGGTTAAAGCTGAGAATTAATGACTGGTTCCATCTGCGAATGCTAACGATTCATGTCAGAAAATGGAAATAACAGTATGACAGTAAAAAAAAAAAAAAAAAAAAATAATAATAACAGTAATAATCAGTGTAATGGTTGGTTTTCAGTAGAAAACAGTAATGAAACGTATGTGTGGTATAAATACATGTAACAATATAAATGTAAGATATTTAAGATAAGATAAGATAATATATTTAAGATGAGGTATTTAAGATGAGATGAAATAAGATAAAATATTTAAGATGATTAATATATATATAAATATATATGATGAAATATTTAAGATAAGATATTTAAGATGAGATATATAGGATCAATATTTAAGATAAGATACAGAATATAAAATTAAGATAAAATATTTAAGATATGATATATACTGTATATAAGATGAAATATTTAAGATGATATTTAATATAAGGTATTTGAGATTAGATATATAAGATGAAGTTATTAAGATAAGATATTAAAGATAAGATATATAGGATCTAATATTAATATTGTTACTTATTTTACTCTTTATTACTTCATTTTGATTACTTTTTCTTATTTTTTTTATGTTATTTAGGATTTTGTAAAGTTTATTTTTTTATTCATTTTATTGCTTTATTTATTCTTTATTACTTCATTTTTGGTTAATTTTTTTTCATATTGTTTATATGTTATTTAGGACTTTGAAGTTTTTATTCATTTTTGCTCATTTTTTTTTTTCGCTATATTTTACTCTTTATTATTTTATTTGGTTACTTTTTTTCTTATTTTTTGTATGTTATTTAGGATTTTGTAAGTTTTCATTCATTTTTGTTCATTTTCTCCACTGTCATTGATCCAACTCCATGGGTTTTACTGGTGAATCAATGCTGTAGAAGATGACGGTGTTTTCCATGGTAACTATGGAGCCTCTGAACGTCACAGTGTGTCATATCTGATGACATGAAAAGATGAAGAACTGTATTTACACCAAGCATTTCTGTGTATTGATCTTTTTAGTGGATCAGCAGGTGTTAAACAGTCGATGGTTTGTCGCTGGTGCATGTTTGGGATTTTTATGGTTAAAAATGAGGAAATAAAAGTAAACAAAGACTATTATATTGGTTAAAGAGCATTAAAATGAAATGAAATAAAACAGGATTAAGAGAAAATTGAAGAGCTGAAAACCAGTTTTTAAGTGATACTTTTTTCAATCTTTCGGAGGTCAAACGGTCGGTTATTCTGCTGAATAAAGGACGTTAATGATTATTCTTTGGTGATTAATGCTATACATGTTTCTTTTTTGTTTGTTTGTTTGTTTGTTTAAAGATCGTCTCATTAACATCATGAAATGTGAACGAAAAGTCTTCGAGTCTCCTCGGTTTGGGACAAGAAGTTGAATAGTAACAGCTCTTAAAAGGCACAAAGCGTCATTAAATAGAGCCAGAGGTCAAAGGTCAAATAAACTCTGGTGACATGTGACACCCCCCCCCCCCATCTCCCACAATCCCCTTGGAGCCCCAGTTCCAAAGGGCTGATGGGAAGAAGGAGCAGCTGAAGCAGGTTTTTAGAAAAAAAAAGAACAAATATAAACTTTTAGAGACAAAAGGTTTGGATGATAAACATAAACGTTGAGCAGGAAACGCAGACAGACGTTTGATGAAACTCATATCAGTTTAAATTTGTCTGTTTCTGCGTCTTAACCCTGAGTCCGACTGGATGTGGGTGTTTTTTATACGTTTTTTTTTGCACAGCCTCATCTGTGTGACTTTACAGTTTTATTTTGTTGTTTTTTATTAACATGTATCAACACACTGAACCAAAAAAATAAATTAATACATTTAAAAAAAGGATATCTGAGTAGGAAGAAGTTAGATTCTTTACTGTTTTTCACCAAAAGCATGATGAATGAACCATTTTTTATAACTTCAAATGAACATTTAACCTCCTGAGACCCAGCAAATGCTTTGTCATTCTTTGTAGGAGCCAAAGTTTGACAGTTTAACTTCATAAATACTGTCCATTCTTTAGTAGAAAGTAAATAAATAAAAAATACTTAAAAAATGTATCTGAAAAAAAGTTGCGTAATTCAGTTTCTTATCAAGACAGATGTTTAATGTAAAAAAGCCAAACCTTCACTTTCCTGGGTTTCAGAAGGATATACTGAAAACAAACCAAAAAAAAAAAACGACAAATATAGCAAATAGTTATTTACGATTGACATGAAATTGTAGATGATGACTCAAACATTTTTTAAATTGCTATATGTAACTATTACAACTATATACAACTGTATACGACTATTCTAACTATATACAACTATTTACAACTATTACAACTACATACAATTATTTACATCTTATGCAACTATATACAACTATATAGAACTATATGAAACTATATACAACTATATACAACTATATAGTATTACAGCTGTTACGATTAGAAGAACAATCCTGTCTCACATCTGATTGGTTTATGTCATGTACTTTTCTACCAATAGGAAACGTGGTGACATGTTTTTGTTTTTTTTTTCCCCTTAAAAGCCTGTTTGTTTGTTTGTTTGTTTTTTTGTCTCTTCTTCCACCGAACACACTCTGAACATGCCACTACTGCAGTCCGTTGTGTTTTCCTTGTGTCCTCAGTCTGGTTTTCTTTGGCCTTTTCAACACCACTGACATTGAATCGGTCCATGTTTTGATAAAGGACGTGTCCACCAAAAACCTAAGACGTGAATTAACTGTCATCATTATTCACTGCAGATGAAGCCACGGCGTTGACTTCGATGTGTGTGTGTGGTGGGTTTTTTTTTCACGTTCTGTCCTGTGTGGAACCTCTTTGGACTTTGAACTTCGTCCCAGATGAACACCTCCTTTTCCCTCCAAGTGTTGGCCTGGCTTTAACGGCTGCTTCTGCGTTCTCTCCGTTGCAGAATCACTGACCATGGACACTTCTATGCGAGAGCCGCCGAGGAAAAAAGACAAAATTGACGGGAGTGTCTTCAGCGACGTCCTGAAGAAAACCCTCGGACACCAGAGGTAAGGCGCTTCTGCCGAGTTGGACGAAGCTGCAGCTGAATGTGAAGTGGAGTCCGGCTGAGTCCGACTGCAAAGGGGGGGGGGGGGGGGGGGGGGGGGGCAGTAAAATATACATTTCAAAGATAAGGTGTCGGGGCTCGTGGCTCTCCTCAGACCTGATAAGGCAACGGCATCAGCAGTTGGAGGTGACTTACAGTAGGAGTCTGATGGGAATCCTAAACAGAGGTGGGGGGGGGGGGGGTGTCAGGTGAGAACCAGTGTTTGTGTTCAACTAAATGAATTGTCTCCACAATCCCCTTGGAGCTGGGTTAGAAGGCCATGCCACGAGGACCAGTTTTTCAGATCGAATGAGTCTTAAAGAAAACACTGGTTCCATGGTCATGGACGTCAGCGTCTGTTCTGTGTTGAATGTGTGAGGGTGTCGGCTTCAGTCTCTATTGCCGCGTTGCTGCAGAAACTGCTTTAAGTTGTTAACCCATTTCTTGTTCACCTTTTTGTATAATTCTGAAATGAACATTATTTTTCAGTTTGAAAATGTTTTTACAATTCCAGTTTTCGTCATTTCGTTAGTTTTCGTTAACGGTAATAACCTTGGTTCAGATGTGACGTTTCGTCCATCAGCAGAAAAAACGGAACTGCGAGTTGCATCTGATGACGTGAGTTTGACTAAAGTGACGTGAACTCTTATTAAGTTGTGAATCCGTCTCTTTCTGCTTCTTAAAGACAAAATAATGCCTGAAATGAGCGTCAAAACGACATTTTTTCTGTCTTTGGCTTCAGCTGCATCATTCACCATTTCAATCCAGCTTTTCTTCAACAAAAAAAAACTGATAAAGGACTTGGATGTTGCGATGCAAAAAACCCATGATCTTCTACATGAAACATGCACAAAAGCAGGCGGGGGGGCCGGGGGGGGGGGGTAGGTGAGAAGCAGTGTTTGCGTTGTTGAACTAAATGAAGAGTAGCAGCGACCGTCGCTCACAGGGGACGCCATGTTTTAAAGATGTCAGGGAACGGGTGATGAAAGCCGGGCATAATGAGCCTCAAAGACCTGCTTCTACCTCCAGAGGCCCACTGCCACGTGGAGCCGCGCACGTGCACCAGCACGGGCACGAGCGCCGCCACGGGATGCCTTTGAAATGGAAATTAAACGTGTGATTTAGTGACATTTTCGCTCATTAATGAAGGACTTGGTGGCCCGGCGTTTTTTTAAAGAAACACTCATTAATTATTCAAATGAAGACGGAACAGAGCTGGAGCCCAGGCCCAAAAGGAGGGCTTTGTGTCCTGGAACAACCCCACCATTAGTTCTGGATTTGACCAACAAGTGTTTTTAGGTCCCAGAACGCAGACGAGAGGTTAGCGTGGAAACAGAAGGACGTGGGTTTGAGTGTCTGTGGTCAGGGTTTAGTGTAGAGCTGCCTCTGAGACCCAGGAAAAGGAAAGTTTGGGCTGTTTTTGGTTGGTTGGTTGTTTTTTGTGTTTGTTTTTACATTAAACACTTGTCCTGATTTGAAACTGCATAACGGAACAATTTTTTCAAATACATTTTTAAAATTATTTTTATTTACTTATTTTTATTGGAATGTCCTCTGCATTGGACAGCATTTTTTTAAGTAAAACTACAAACTTTTGTCCCCTACAGAGACAAAGATGCACTGCTGAGTCTCAGGAGGATATTTATTTATTTATTTATTTATTTAGTGGCAGCTGCTCGTCTTTCAGACAGTTGAAGCTCATTGTCGGCTTACGTAAGGAAAAAAAAAAGTCAAGTTATTTAAACATAAATTCATCCTTCTGTTCCTTTTTAAGAAAATGCTCAGTGACCTTATCGTACCAACTAAACAAGAAAACATTGAAATTCTGTTAAACTGAAACCAGTGAGTCCAGTGGTTGTGTTTTCTTCCAGGTCAGTAAATGAACAGTTCATTTGGTTTCTGTGATTTCACAGCAGAATGTGTGACGGTATTAAACTGAACTGTGTCAGTGAAGGAGCACATCTGAAAACAGCTGTCAATCAAACTGCATTCAGCCTTTGGACCCATCCTCCAATCAGCACATGGAAGCTCAGTGTCCGGCCCGGCTGAGCTCCGCCCACAGCTCCATTCACCCCCAGAGACGCCGAGCGTCCGGGGGCGGGACAACATCGTGGCATTTATCCAATGCTGGTCCAGTTTAGAGTCAGTTTGAACCAGTTCCACTCAGTCCCATTGAAGTGCATGGACGCTGAGCGTCTACGACAAATGCACTGAGCAGAGATGGAATGAACAAACACAGACACGGGAATGGAGGAGAAGTGAACAACATCCAGTCCACTGATCTGGGATCAAACTGATTCTGAACCAACTGGTCTGAGAGATGAACGAGTTCCAAAAACAACTGAACAGATTTGAGCATTTGATGAGAGTCATTTTAGGAGAAGATGAGCTTCCACTGCAGTCTATGAGAAATTGCCTCTGAGATATATAATATATATATATATATATATATATATATATATGTATGTGTGTGTGTGTGTATATATATATATATATATATATATATATATATATATATATATGTATGTGTATATATGTATGTGTATATATATTATATATATATATATATATATATATTATATATATATATATATATATATGTAAACACACACACACACACTACCGGTCAAAATTTTTAGAGCACCACACTTTTTTTTTTTTTTTTGCCATTTCACAATAGTTTTATTGTTTTTCAGTGATTTTTTTTTTTTTTTTAATTCTTTTTATTAAATTTTACAGTTGTTATAAAACAGAACAGAACAACTCAAACACCCACCCACCACACCAGTGTATTATAAGATACATATTAAATATATTACATGACATATCGCAAAAAGACATACAGTCATAGTCATTAAAAGGTCTTGTTGGTATCAACTCTTTTAAACAACAATACAAAGTTCAATAAAAATAAAAAATAAAAATAAATAAATAAAAATTGAAGGCAAGTACAAAAACACGTTACAAAATCACAGTATATAATAAAAGGCTTTTACGAACAATTAAGGAACCATAGCATTAAAGTCCATTTGTTCAACAAACTGAAGGGTCGATTGCCAAATTTTAAAACATTTTTGAGTATTGCCATGTATGGAATAACAAATATGCTCCAGAGTCAAATGTTGCATCAAGTCGTTGACCCAATGCTTAAATGTGGGCGGGGACTTATCCTTCCATTTTGTAAGAATTAGCCGTCTAGCTAAGAGAGTAGCAAACGCTATCATTGTTTTACTTGCAATGTTGAGACCCAATTCCGGCGATGTCACGCCAAAAATTGTGGTAATTGGAGATGGCTCAATGGTAGTTTTTAACACCTTAGAGAAAAAGGCATAAATTGACTTCCAAAATTCTCTTAGCTGTGGACAGCTCCAAAACATATGTGAAAGAGTACCAGATTCTGAGCGACAACGGTCACACACATCATCAACATTAGGTTGTATTAGAGAAAGTTTGACCTTAGACCAATGTAAACGGTGAACTACTTTAAACTGAATAACCCTATGTCGTTGACAAACTGAAGATGTGTGTATCCTGTCCAGAGCAGCTTTCCATACTTCATCTGTAAATTCAATACTAAGTTCCTCCTCCCATTTACATTTTAAAAGGTCTAAAGGTTTTACGTTATACAGATTGAGTGCTGAGTAAACATTACCCGTAATATCTTTTGACCAAGGGAGCAATTTGACAATTTTATCCAATAGGGATTCGGCTGGAAGTGCTGGGAAACCTTTTAATTGAGTAAAGACGAAGCTACGAAGCTGGAGATATCTAAAAAAATGTGATCGAGGGATACCAAATTGTGCCACCAAGTAATCAAAAGTCGCAAAAATTCCATTTGAATACAAATCTTTGATCGTTTTCACTCCGCAGTTGATCCAAATTTTAAAAGTGCTATCTGTTACTGAGGGTTCAAACATGTTATTCCTAACTAATGGAGCACTGTTTAACATATCAGTCAGAGAGAAAGCTCGTCGAAACTGACTCCATATTTTAAGAGAGTGCTTCACAATTGGGTTTTTACAAAATGAAGATAAAGGGTTTAAAAAAGGCAATTTAGAACATGCCAAGGCATGTAAAGAAACATTTGAGCATGATGCATGTTCGAGTTGCAACCACTTTGGACCACGATCACCCTGGGGTAAATTAATCCAATATAGCACATTTTTAATATTAGCAGACCAGTAGTAATACTGAAAATTTGGTAGGGATAATCCACCGTGTGAGCGGTGCCGTTGTAGTATTGCTTGCCTTATTCGAGGAGTTTTTTTGTTCCATATAAAGCTGGTTATAAGCTTATTTATAGAAGAAAAAAAAGCTTTAGTTAAAAAAACGAGAATACATTGAAAGAGAAATAAAAAGCGTGGCATAATGTTCATTTTAACAATATTTATACGGCCACCTAAAGATAACGGTAAAAGATTCCAACGGTCCAGATCTTTTTGTAAATTATTTAAGAGTGGAGGAAAATTTGCCTTATAAATATCCTTGAACCTCTGAGTCACCCAAACACCCAAGTATTTAATTTTATGCAAACTTATTTTAATAGGTAGAGACAGAAAGTGGAGTGGCACTAACTGACAGGTGGGATCGATTGGCATTAGTTCGCTTTTCTGTATATTAATTTTATATCTGGATATCTTGCCATAAGATTAGAGCACCACACTTTTTAAGTCAAAGGAGTGTGGAACACACTGTGGTACCAGAGCCATGGAGCAGGACTGGAACAGGACTGGACTGAAGAAAGGAGTGTGGTACTGTAAAAATGGAAAAGAGGAAAAGAATGAACCAGAGAAGAGAGACAGAGCATCAGAAGAGGGAAAAATGGAGGTGTGTCCTCCAGAGAAATGTCCAAGAAAGTCCAGGTGTCAGGAAGTCCAGTTTCCTTCAGCATCCAAAGGCACTGAAACTGGACTGGAAATGTAGACAGAAGAGGTCTGGAAGAAGAACAGACACAACAGAAGAAGAAGAAGAGTTTAGGACAGAAAACAGCTGGAGTGAGAGGAGACTGACAGGACAACAGCTGAAAGAAGAGAGAAGAGAGAGGAGGAGGAAGAGAGGAGGTCATAGAGGAGGAGGAGAGGAGACTGACAGGACAACAGCTGAAAGAAGAGAGAAGAGAGAGGAGGAGGAAGAGAGGAGGTCATAGAGGAGGAGGAGAGGAGACTGACAGGACAACAGCTGAGAGAAGAGAGAAGAGAGAGGAGGAGGAAGAGAGGAGGTCATAGAGGAGGAGGAGAGGAGACTGACAGGACAACAGCTGAGAGAAGAGAGAGGAGAGAGGAGGAGGAAGAGAGGAGGTCATAGAGGAGGAGGAGAGGAGACTGACAGGACAACAGCTGAAAGAAGAGAGAAGAGAGAGGAGGAGGAAGAGAGGAGGTCATAGAGGAGGAGGAGAGGAGGTCTGACAGGACAACAGCTGAAAGAAGAGAGAGGAGAGAGGAGGAGGAAGAGAGGAGGTCATAGAGGAGGAGGAGAGGAGACTGACAGGACAACAGCTGAAAGAGAGAGAAGAGAGAGGAGGGAAGAGAGGAGGTCATAGAGGAGGAGGAGAGGAGACTGACAGGACAACAGCTGAAAGAAGAGAGAAGAGAGAGGAGGAGGAAGAGAGGAGGTCATAGAGGAGGAGGAGAGGAGACTGACAGGACAACAGCTGAGAGAAGAGAGAGGAGAGAGGAGGAGGAAGAGAGGAGGTCATAGAGGAGGAGGAGAGGAGACTGACAGGACAACAGCTGAAAGAAGAGAGAAGAGAGAGGAGGAGGAAGAGAGGAGGTCATAGAGGAGGAGGAGAGGAGACTGACAGGACAACAGCTGAAAGAAGAGAGAAGAGAGAGGAGGAGGAAGAGAGGAGGTCATAGAGGAGGAGGAGAGGAGACTGACAGGACAACAGCTGAAAGAAGAGAGAAGAGAGAGGAGGAGGAAGAGAGGAGGTCATAGAGGAGGAGGAGAGGAGACTGACAGGACAACAGCTGAAAGAAGAGAGAGGAGGAGGAAGAGAGGAGGTCATAGAGGAGGAGGAGAGGAGACTGACAGGACAACAGCTGAAAGAAGAGAGAAGAGAGAGGAGGAGGAAGAGAGGAGGTCATAGAGGAGGAGGAGAGGAGACTGACAGGACAACCAGCTGAAAGAAGAGAGAAGAGAGAGGAGGAGGAAGAGAGGAGGTCATAGAGGAGGAGGAGAGGAGACTGACAGGACAACAGCTGAAAGAAGAGAGAAGAGAGAGGAGGAGGAAGAGAGGAGGTCATAGAGGAGGAGGAGAGGAGAGTGACAGGACAACAGCTGAAAGAAGAGAGAAGAGAGAGGAGGAGGAAGAGAGGAGGTCATAGAGGAGGAGGAGAGGAGACTGACAGGACAACAGCTGAAAGAAGAGAGAAGAGAGAGGAGGAGGAAGAGAGGAGGTCATAGAGGAGGAGGAGAGGAGACTGACAGGACAACAGCTGAAAGAAGAGAGGAGAGAGGAGGAGGAAGAGAGGAAGAGTTTACACTGAACACACTGAACACGAGTTTACACTGAACAGAGTGAACAGATGAGTTTACACTGAACAGAGTGAACAGATGAGTTTACACTGAAAAGAATGAACAGATGAGTTTACACTGAACAGAGTGAACAGATGAGTTTACACTGAACAGAGTGAACAGATGAGTTTACACTGAACAGAGTGAACAGATGAGTTTACACTGGGAACAGCAGACTTCCAGTTACAGGTCTGATCAGTCCAGAACCTCCTCTTCCAGTCTTCAGTAGTTCCACTGGTGCTGTTTCATGGTCCAGCCTCTGGTTCTGATTCTGAAGTCTCACAGACGGCTTTAGCTGCAACTGGACCCATCAGACCTGCACCTGTTCAGTCTGTTCAGTGTGAACTCATCTGTTCACTCTGTTCAGTGTAAACTCATCTGTTCACTCTGTTCAGTGTAAACTCATCTGTTCACTCTGTTCAGTGTAAACTCATCTGTTCACTCTGTTCAGTGTGAACTCATCTGTTCACTCTGTTCAGTGTAAACTCACCTGTTCAGTCTGTTCAGTGTAAACTCATCTGTTCACTCTGTTCAGTGTAAACTCATCTGTTCACTCTGTTCAGTGTGAACTCATCTGTTCACTCTGTTCAGTGTAAACTCATCTGTTCAGTCTGTTCAGTGTAAACTCATCTGTTCACTCTGTTCAGTGTAAACTCATCTGTTCACTCTGTTCAGTGTAAACTCATCTGTTCACTCTGTTCAGTGTAAACTCATCTGTTCAGTCTGTTCAGTGTAAACTCATCTGTTCAGTCTGCTGTCTAAAACTTTTGACCAGTAGTATGTATGTGTGTGTGTATATATATATATATATATATATATATATATATATATATATATATATACACACACATACACACACACACACACACACACACACACAGGGTGTCCCATAAGTCTCCATACATAGGAAAATAAACGTTTCTTGACATAAACCATTTTTATTTCTATAATATGCTCTATATGACTGCCATTTTGTCGGGAACACATTTCAATGCGTGTCTGCTGAAGAACTATAAAGAAGAAATAAAAAGAAATACATGTTAGAACCATATATGTATGGAATGTATTATGTCTCCTATGTATGGAGACTTATGGGACACCCTGTATATATATATATATATATATATATATATTAATATTTCAAACTAAAATGTGTTCAAACAGATTCAGTCTGATTTCACAGTTTGGTGAAACAGTGCAGACGTCGCCGTTCTGGGGTGGTGGTGTTTTGTTTTTTTCTGACCCACATTCATTCTCGTTCTGTTCTTTAACGACACATGAAGCTGAGGTGAGGACCAGGCATGTTCTAAAGGTTCTAAAGGTGTCAGCCACCGCCTGATGAAAGCAGTGTGTAATGAGGTTAAAAGAGCTGCTCCTGTTTTTTTTTTTTTTTTTTTTTGCTCCTCACCTCCACCGTCAAAGCAGTGACAGCGCGAGGCCGACGGACGGACGCACGGCGATGACGGCGTCCGTTTGAAGTGTTAATGCACGCGGTGGTTTAACGGTAGTTAATGAAGGACCCGGTGGCCTGACAGGACCAACAAAACCCCCCATTAATCGTTCAGAGGAGAACATCAATGTAGGACACTTTTACAGGCTGCGCTCCGCTTCAATATTTGAACAAAGCTCCTCTTCATCTGGTTGGGTTTCTAAACTCCCATGATGCATTGCTGCTCCAGACAGGGCCACAGATCGGCTGGAGTTTTTTCCACCGACACGTCATGACGGAACCGGGTCCGATTTACGAAAAAATCTGTGCGTTTTAAAAACCTGATAATCAGATCAGAATATGTAACCATGGAAACACTCAGATACCAGTTACACAGATTTACCAGAAAAAACCTGGTCAGAGTTCACTGGTTTTTTTTAGGAGATTCACTGGCAGACTGACAATTACCAGGGTTTTATCATCAATTATTTAACAGAGAAAAAGGTTTGATTGGTGCTGAGGTTAATGAAAAGAACTGAAAAAGAATAAAATGAAATTAAGGAAAATGAAATAAAATGAAATAAAATACAGATGGAACATGGTTATAAAGCAGAGTATGGACAGGAGAAAAGATCTGACAAACAGACGATGGTAAAACAACGTTCAAGTTCTTCAAAATAGAATAGAATCAGAAAACTAATCAGAAAGTGGTATGTGTTACAGTCGCTTCATTCAAGTAAAATAAAAAGTATCAGGAGAGAAATAATAAAAAAGATAAATAAAAAAAGTACGTGTGTGTGTGCGTGTGTGTGTGTGTGTGTGTCAAACTCTAAATATACAGACATACAGGGGTTGGACAAAATAATGGAAACACCTTCACCTCAAGATGATAATGCCCCAATCCATACAGCTGGAACTGTTAAAGAATGGCATGAGGAACATTCTAATGAAGTTGAACATCTCGTATGGCCGGCACAGTCCCCAGACCTCAACATTATTGAGCATTTATGGTCAGTTTTAGAGATTCAAGTAAGACGTCGATTTCCACCGCCATCGTCTCTAAAAGAGTTGGAGGGTATTCTAACTGAAGAATGGCTGAAAATTCCTTTGGAAACAATTCACAAGTTGTATGAATCAATACCTCGGAGAATTGAGGCTGTAATTGCCGCAAAAGGCGGACCTACACCATATGAAATTATATTTTGTTGATTTTTTAAGGTGGTTCCATTATTTTGTCCAACCCCTGTATATAGCCATGAATATGCTGTGCTTTGAGAATTTCTGTTAACCCTGTTAGCTCTGTCTGTTAGCTGTTTTAGCTCTGTTCTGTTAGCTCTGTTAGCTCTGCTCTGTTAGCTCTGCTATATTGGCTCTATTAGCTCTGTCTGTTAGCTCTTTTAGCTCTGCTCTGTTAGCTCTGTTAGCTCTGCTATACTGGCTCTGTTAGCTCTGTCTGTTAGCTCTTTTAGCTCTGCTCTGTTAGCTCTGTTAGCTCTGCTATACTGGCTCTGTTAGCTCTGTCTGTTAGCTCTTTTAGCTCTGCTCTGTTAGCTCTGTTAGCTCTGCTATATTGGCTCTGTTAGCTCTGTCTGTTAGCTCTTTTAGCTCTGCTCTGTTAGCTCTGTTAGCTCTGCTATATTGGCTCTGTTAGCTCTGTCTGTTAGCTCTTTTAGCTCTGCTCTGTTAGCTCTGCTATATTGGCTCTGTTAGCTCCGTCTGTTAGCTCTTTTAGCTCTGCTCTGTTAGCTCTGTTAGCTCTGCTATATTGGCTCTGTTAGCTCTGTCTGTTAGCTCTTTTAGCTCTGCTCTGTTAGCTTAGCTGTTTTTAGACTGAAAACAGCCACAGTAAAACCACTAATCACCTGTTTTCTGTTCATTTCATTTTCATTTATTCATTTATTTATTTATTTCGAGCATTCAACAGAATACATCTCAGTTCAAAATTCCAAAATCATTCATTTACACTCGAAAAGAAGTGGGAAGAAGAAAAACGTATTTAATCCCACTGCCATTTGTTATCAATAAACAAAACCATAAAGACCCAAACACCTAAAGCATCTGATCTAAACTGTTGATCCACTAATCTGATCGATCCATGTCAATAATATGTGTAAAATACAGTTCTTCATCTGTTCATGGTCAACAGATGTGACCATATTTGGACGTTCAGAGGCTCCGTAGTTACCATGGAAACACCATCATCTTCTCCAACATTCATTCACCAGTCAAACCCATGGAGTTGGATCAATGACAGTGGATAAAATGAACAAAAATGAATTAAAAAAACCTAAAAAAAAAAAAAGATAAATAACGTGATAAATAATAAGCCATAAACTGAAGATTTAAAAAAAAAAAAAAAAAGGCAAGAAAATGAACATGGGTGACTCACTACTCCCTCTAGTGGTCACATAAATCTGGTCCGGTAAAGAATCCGGCTTGAACCGGTTTATCATGACATAACTTTTTTAACCATTGTTTTTTTTTTGTTTTTTTTTTTACAAATTATGCAAACAGTAATGACAACAAACAATACAGAACAGTGCGTTATAGAATATAAAAATACAATATAACTGAAATAATAATTAAAAGTGAAAAAAATGATATAAAACATAACATTTTTTTGTAATTACAGTCCTTTTCAGTTGCGTTTTAAATAATAATAAAGAAGATGTTGGTTGAAGTTCAGGGCGTAGATTATTCCATAGATGTGGTCCACGACATTTTAGAGAATACTGACTGACAGAAGATAAAATTAGGGTACCGTGTAGGATAAATGTGAATAACAGAAGACAACAGACAAAAGTTCTGGAAAACTTTAGGAAGGACATGAGTTAAAGTGACCATATTTGGACATGAAGACACAGGTCTGGTAAACAGTCGCATCAGAAACTGAGAAAAGAGGAGCAGATGAAGCTTTAGATTTAGGAAAATCTTATTCAGGTAAGTGGGACCGGCTGAACAGTACTGGAATAAATAATATACAGATAAATTAAGCAATAATAAAAAAAAATTATAAAAAACAAAAAACAGGAAAGTGCCAGTGGACGTTTTTTTACCGACAAGATCAATATCAAAGTGTAAAATATCAAATAATCAAAGTAATCCCCTTAAAGTAATCCCATTTGTCCTCATGAAGTTCACTGTCACAGGCCCAACACAGTCCAATCACATGATAACGTTTGTTACAGTTTGGTGCCATTTCAATAAAATTTGATTGATTTGATTGATGACGTAATATCTGGCCAATAACGTAATAAAAGTCCTGAACTGATAACGTAATAACTTTCGGCCGATAATGTTATACATTATTGGCTGGTTTTTACATTATTGGCCTGGTAAAAAAAAAAAAAAAAAAAAAAAAAATTCTTTGCAAATGTAATAACTGAGCCAGTGACGTAAGAAGTTACAATATTATAATGTTGGCCAAAAGTTATTACATTATTGGTTCAGGACTTTTATTACGTTATTGGCCAGATATTACGTTACTGGCCTATTACATTTTAAAAATGGCAAATTTATTATGTTATAGGCTGTTATTACATTATTGTCTTCTACATCGCACAAGGAACAAATGATAAAATTTTGGAACAAACAGTACTAGAATAAATAATATATGGATAAATTAAGCAATAATAAAAAAAAAAAAGAAGAAAAAAACAAGAAAATGCCAGTGGACTTTTTCTGGTTTTTTTTGGATTGACAAGATCAATATCAAAGTGTAAAATATCAAATAATCAAAGTAATCCCCTTAAAGTAATCCCATCTGTCCTCATGAAGTTCAGTGTCACAGGCCCAACACAGTCCAATCACATGATAACTTTTGTTACATTTTGGCGCTATATCAATAAAATTTAATTGATTTGCTTTGTTTTGATTGATGAACCCCCCCCCCCCCCCCCGTCAGATCTTTAGAGTCAGTCTCACTCGTGCGGAACAAACGCTGCCATTTCAGCCTTTTTCTGTCTTGTGTCGTCCACTAAAACATATCATTAGCATCTCCGTCGCCACGGTAACCAGAATGGGACCGACCCCAGACGTGACCCGGTTGAACCTCTGGATCCTGTTCCCTTTTGTATATTTATGAACACGCTCAGGGTTTTTAATCTCTTCCTTAAAAAAAAACTCCCTCCCTCGGTTTCCGCTATCGGCCCGCACGTTTTTAATCTGAAATAAATGGGAAGAAGCTCCAACCAATCAGATATCGAGCCACGGGCACTTAAAAAAAAAACAAACAACAAGCGTCTGCCACCGTGTCCGGACAGAGCAATTACTTACGGCGGTAATATGCATTATTATTCCCGTCGCCGGCTGCTGATAAGTGAATATGCAGCGTGACGACGGCGGCAGGTCCAGGAGCACACTGTAAAAAAAAAACAAAAAAAACAGTAAAAAAACCAGTATTATTCCAGCAGCAGGGGTGCAGAAAAAATACTGTAAATAACTTCCAATTTTCCATCATTAAAATACAGTTTTTTGCCCTAACTTTACATGAGATTTAGCTTCTTCTTTTTTTTTTTTTTTTTGACTTTTTGACTTTTTAACGTTTAATAAAGAATATTTACATGTATTAAAACAATCCAATTCCCTATAAATATATATATATATATATAATTTTCAGTGAGACTCAGTTGTCCAATCCACTGATAAAAACTGTATTTGGACAGTTTATCAGTGCTTATACATGTTATACATTCACAAAAATACATTTATTCAACATTTTTGTTGTGAAACCTCCTGTAATTACACAAGATATTTGTCAATGAACAAACAAGTCTGGTTCAACTGACAGAACTAATACTTCTGTTACTGTTAACTGTCAGTAATTTTATCTCATTTTATTTATTTATTTATCGTTTTTACAGTATTAAACTTTAAATTAACAGTTTAATCTCATAAATAGAAAAGAAATATTCGTAAAATTCTGACACATTTGCAAATCTATTTTAACTGAAAAAAGAAAATATTTCTTTTAAAAAACTGAAATTTTATGGTTATTCACAGTTAATTGTTTCCGTTTGACGTGTAAAATCAGTCTGTTTCTGTCATTTCATTGATATTTTCCTATTTATTAAAAAACAGGAAAAATCTGTCAAATAAACAGTGAAAATTCTGTTAAATTACAGATTTTTATTTTATTATTTTTTTTTTTTTACAGTGCAGCCAGCGGGGTCTAAAATACGACTTCTGTTCAGGATCGGTTTATTGTCAGCGAATGTTTTAGCGTCGGCGGCAGAATTCCTGTCACCTAAGTCATGCCCACCTCTGAGGCCGCCGCCCTCTTTTATTTTCCCGTCACCGCGTTA
>NC_043958.1:419528-436982 GCF_902148855.1 Sphaeramia orbicularis
ATTCCTGAGCTCCGATGACGTCCTCCGACACCGTTTGAACATCCAGTACGTGTTCATTAAAGGCCTGGAAGTGTCCGCACCTCAATAACCCGCTGATCTGAAGCCGGTTCTGTGTTTTCGCGCGGCCCTCGAACACCACACAGCTGCAGCTCTCTTCACCCACTTACAGTGAAATGAGAAGAGCCTCGCTAATTGCCTTGTAAGTATCGCAGAAAGCAGCTGGAGATTAGCAATAACAGCTAATTATCCACGCTAACGTTGAAATCAAAGACGGCGCATGAGAATAAACACCCCGACCGCTGGTTATAAATCTTTATGAAGCGCCGCGTCGTCACGTCTCCAGCTTTTTAAAGGTCCGGTCGGAGTTCCAAATCCCAGCCCAAGCCACGTCTGCATCACCTGGAAAAAAGAAAAACAAACTTCTTAATTCAACATGGAGGAATGTTTCCACTCATAATGTTTGGAGTCAGTTAAACAGGGTTCCTACGCAACTATGGAAAAGTACGGAATTTGATTTTATAAGTTTCCAGGTCTGGAAAAGTCTGGAAAATGGAAACAAATGAATGGAAAAATGTTCCTGTTTCCAGACTGTTAAAACTGTTCTGTTTTCGAAAACATCCGATTATAAATATGTAAAAGAAATGCATGGATCCCTCTGTTTTGTTTTATTTTCAGCTAAAATGTTTGTGTGAGACGCATCCCAGAAAACATTGAGGTAGATTGACAGTTGAATGCCCCGCCTTCTGCTCTCCTCCTCCTCCTACACATTTTAAGCCCCGCCCAGGTGTCATCAGGTTTCACTGCTGCTTTGACGGACAGGTGACGTCCACACACTGTAGATATTCAACATGCCTTTGTGTGGTCGCTGGCAGAACGACGGATGGATGGGTGGATGGGTGGGTGGGTGGATGGATGGAAGGATGGATGGGTGGAAGGAATTTTGCACAGATGTCCAATGGAAAAGTGACTAGTGATGCTAAAGATGGAATTTGTCAAAAATGTGGAAAAAAAAGGTATAACAATGTGTAAATGTTGCAAAGACAGATGAAATTAAAAACAACACAAAAAATATGTCAGAAGATGGAAAAGTCACTAAAAAGCTAAAATTTGGCAAAAGATGCGACAATGAAAAGTTTGCAAAAATCCTTGTGGCTGTTGTTTTCATTAACAGTTTCTGAAAACATCTTCTTCTGAACTATTGTCAAATTTTATTTGTCTGTTCTTTGGGACAATGTCCACAAAGTTTGGTCGCAGTTTTGACAAATTTAGATTTTCACATTTTTGACAGATTTGTATGTGTGGACACACCAGGAAACTGAATTATTTTATAATTTAGTACGAGATGGAGGGGTAATATATAAGAATAATGAATATATCTGTAAATAAACATCATGTTTATTTTTGTCGACATGTTTATGGAATGACTTCTCGTGTCGTCTCGTGATAATAAATAAACAAATCATCACATTTGTGACTTAATGGAAAAACCAACTTTACGCACTTGTGTTTTTTCGACATATAGTAAATATCGGTAAAGTTTTGGACATATTTCCAATGGAAAAGTGACTTGGGAGTCAATTTATTAATCTAATTTGTATATTATGACATCACAGGCCATCAGGCCGTCAGGCCATATTGGATTGCGTAACTTTTCATATAATTGAACTTGGAGCATATTTACACGGAGACTTTTGTGTGTTTTATTTTTTCACCTTATCCTTAAAATAAATGAACTTAAACATTAGTAAAAGTAAAATGCAGTAAGTTTTACACAATTAGACTAAAGGACGACACAGGATTTAAATGAAAACAGAAGTCTGAAAAAGTCAATAAACTCGAAGACCATGACATGGACTGGAACCAGAACCCACATCCTTTTCCACCTTTGGACATATTTTTGTGTTGTTTTTAATTTCATCTGTCTTTGCTACATTTATGCAGTTTAGCATCACTAGTCACTTTTCCATTGGACATCTGTGCAAAATTTTACTGATATTTACCAAATGTCGAAAAAACAGAAGTGTGTACAGTAAAGTCGGTTTTTCCATTAAATCACAAATGTGTTGATTTGTTTATTATCGTGAGACGACACGAGAAGTCGTTCCATAAACATGGTGACAAATGTAAACATGGTGTTTATTTACAGATATATTCATTATTCTTATATATTACCCCTCCATCTCGTACTAAATTATAAAATAATTCAGTTTCCTGGTGTGTCCACACATACAAATCTGTCAAAAATGTGAAAATCTAAATTTGTCAAACTGCGACCAAACTTTGTGGACATTGTCCCAAAGAACAGACAAATAAAATTTGACAGTAGTTCAGAAGAAGATGTTTTCAGAAACTGTTAATGAAAACAACAGCCACAAGGATTTTTGTAAACTTTTCATTGTTACATCTTTTGCCAAATTTTATCTTTTTTGTGACTTTTCCATCTTTTGACATATTTTTTTGTTGTTTTTAATTTCATTTGTCTTTGCAACATTTACGCATCCTTACGCTGTTTTTTTTTTTTTTTTTTTTACATTTTTGACAAATTCCATCTTTAGCATCACTAGTCACTTTTCCATTGGACATCTGTGCAAAATTTTATCGATATTTACCAAATGTCAAAAAAACAGAAGTGCGTAAAGTCAGTTTTTTCCATTAAATCACAAGTGCGATGATTTTATTTATTATCGCGAGATGACACAAGTCATTCCATAAACATAGATGAACATAAATATGGTGTTTATTTACAGATATATTCATTATTATTATATGTTACCTTACTCTATCTCCTACTAAATTACAAATCATTCAGTTTCCTGGTGTGTCCACAAATACAAATGTTAAAAATTTGAAAATCAAAATTTGTCAAAACTGCGACCAAACTTTGTGGAACCGGAACCAGAACCCAGGTCCACCATTTGAAACGAACAGAGTTAATGTGAGAGCGCTGCTCTGTCGGAGCTCCGCCTCTAATTAATTGGCCTCTGGACGTAGTGGCTCTGTCAGACTAATTGTTGTGGTTGTGTGCTTTGTCTTTGTAACCATTGGTGGTGCTAATTATCCACCGAACCAGGCCAAGCCAGGACAGAAATAAGGTCAGGAAATATGGATATTTATACCGTCGCTTTGTTAATAACTTCACAGGAAACTCATTAGACGGGACTTTTCAGATTAATCACTGTAATGATGCGTTTGTGGACGGAGGAAAACAGCCGACCGTTCATGTTCAGCCCTCATGGTTAAAGTCTGGACAAATGGTTTTGGCTTTTTTTTTTTTTTTTTTTTTTTTTTTGAGCAGTTACCGTCCCACAGCGTAGGGTTCATGGAGGTCAAAGGTCAGATTCACAAACATACGACCTGAAATGTGGTGTTCGTTTACATTATTTGAACTCTTAATCAGCTCTGAGTGCTGGAAAGAGGAGCTGATTATATTATTTATCTTGTTTTTTGTTGTGGTTTTTTTTTTTTTTTTGTCTTTTTTGTGTTTAATACGTTTGTAGGTTTTTTGTATATATATATATTTTTAATTGTGTCTGTGTGGTTCCTTATGTACAAGTACATGTTTATGTAAATGTAGAATTAAAAAACAAAATAAAACCAAAAAAAGCATAAATCCCGTGGGCCGAACAAACAAAGGGTCCAGTCCGCCTCATGGGAGGAATTTATAAAATGCAAAAATTAAACTGAAGATATTAACGATCAGGTTCCACATTCAGACCAATAGGATCAGAACCAGTAAAATACTAATGTAAGAACCTAGAAATAATGAAACATAATGGAGAAACTACTCAATTTTCTCTGTTTCAGTGTTAAAAAAAAAAGGTAAAATTACATGAAATATTTACATTTACAAACTATCCTATTACAAAAAATATCAATAACATAAACAAATATATATAAAAAAAACTTTTAACTCTCACTCTCCTAACTCTGTTTATTATTATTATTATTATTATTATTATTATTATTATTAAGAGAAAATATGACCTAAAGTGGGTGGGGTCAGTAAAATACTATCATAAATACAGGTAACTAACTATAAATAACAACAGCTTTATATGTTTGTCTTTGTTTTAGTGTAAAAAAAAAAGTCAAATCACATGAACTGTTTACATTTACAAACTATCCTATTACAAAAAATATCAATAACATAAATATATATAAAAAACTGTTTTAACTCTCACTCTCCTAACTGTTTATTATTATTATTATTATTATTATTATTATTATTATTATTATTATTGTTATTGTTAAGAGAAAATATGATCTAAAGTGGGTGGGGTCAGTAAAATACTATTATAAATACAGGTAACTATAACTATAAATAACAACAGCTTTATATGTTTGTCTTTGTTTTAGTGTAAAAAAATATGACAAATCACATGAACTGTTTACATTTGCAAACTATCCTTTCACAAAAAATATCAATAACATAAACAAATATTATCAATAACATAACCAAATATTAAAAAAAAAAAAAAATTACCTCAGAAATATCACTTCTCTCTCTTCGTTCTCTTCAAATCCAAACTCCAAACCCATCTGTTTAGGACCGCTTTCTCTTTGTGATCACAATTGCATTGTCCTATTTGATTTTATTTATTTATTTATGTAGTTATTTTTAACCTGCCTTTTACTTTTTACTGGGTTTTATTACTTGTTTTATACTCTCCATGTTTGCTGTGCAGTGTCTTTGAGTGCCCAGAAAGACACCTGTAAACAAAATGTATTATTATTATTATTATTATTATTATTATTATTATTACTAAGAGAAAATAAATTCTAAAGTGGGTGGGGTCAATAAAATACCATCATAAATAACCTATAAATAACAACAGCTTTAAATGCTTGTCTTTGTTTTAGTGAGCGTTATGGGAAGCAGTGATGTAATAATATAATAATTACACCCAAAAGAAAAAAAAAAACAGAAAAAACCACAGGAAATGTAGCTAAAGCAGACATCTAATGGTCAAAACAGCCACAAATGAAGGTTGAAAACATTAAACTTAAGATAAACAGACCTTTTACAGCGTCGATAAATTCATAATTTCCCCCTAAAAGCTACAACTAAACTCAAGATAAAAAAAAAAACAATTAAGAATTAATGTTCCTAATGTTTTGGCCTCAGCTGGACTTGAACAGAAGTGCAGAATTCTGCAAGTGTGTTCCACCAATCAGCACTGTTCAGCACAAAGCCCCACCCCTGGAGAATTCTGGGAATCTGAGAAGTCCCATCCCCCGAAACGGGAATGTGTCTTAGTCGGGAATTTAAGTGGAAACACAGACGTTTTTTTAAAATCCAGGATAATTTAAAGTCCCTGATGAAGTTCATGAGGTAGAAAATGGATGTTCTGGCTCTGTTAGCTTAGCTCTGTTAGCTTAGCTCTGTTAGCTTAGCTCTGTTAGCTTAGCTCTGTTAGCTTAGCACTGTTAGCTTAGCTCTGTTAGCTTAGCACTGTTAGCTTAGCTCTGTTAGCTTAGCTGTGTTAGCTTGAAATAAGATTTAATAAGATAAAATTGAAATAACAATTTCAAGATATATTGAAAAGTTCCTCTGTAGGTGATTCTGTCTGATTTAAGTGTGATGAGACATTTGAACGAGAAATGACAGAAATACACCTAGAGTTAGATGTTTATGCAGTTACTGCCCATCGGTGCTGGTCTGTGGACTCTTTGGTCCAGGTGGTGCTGGTCTGTGGACTCTTTGGTCCAGGTGGTTTTGGTCTGTGGACTCTTTGGTCCAGGTGGTGCTGGTCTGTGGACTCTTTGGTCCAGGTGGTGTTGGTCTGTGGACTCTTTGGTCCAGGTGGTGCTGGTCTGTGGACTCTTTGGTCCAGGTGGTGTTGGTCTGTGGACTCTTGGTCCAGGTGGTTTTGGTCTGTGGACTCTTTGGTCCAGGTGGTGCTGGTCTGTGGACTCTTTGGTCCAGGTGGTGCTGGTCTGTGGACTCTTTGGTCCAGGTGGTGCTGGTCTGTGGACTCTTTGGTCCAGGTGGTTTTGGTCTGTGGACTCTTTGGTCCAGGTGGTGCTGGTCTGTGGACTCTTTGGTCCAGGTGGTTTTGGTCTGTGGACTCTTTGGTCCAGGTGGTGCTGGTCTGTGGACTCTTTGGTCCAGGTGGTTTTGGTCTGTGGACTCTTTGGTCCAGGTGGTGCTGGTCTGTGGACTCTTTGGTCCAGGTGGTTTTGGTCTGTGGACTCTTTGGTCCAGGTGGTTTTGGTCTGTGGACTCTTTGGTCCAGGTGGTGCTGGTCTGTGGACTCTTTGGTCCAGGTGGTGCTGGTCTGTGGACTCTTTGGTCCAGGTGGTGTTGGTCTGTGGACTCTTTGGTCCAGGTGGTGCTGGTCTGTGGACTCTTTGGTCCAGGTGGTGCTGGTCTGTGGACTCTTTGGTCCAGGTGGTTTTGGTCTGTGGACTCTTTGGTCCAGGTGGTTTTGGTCTGTGGACTCTTTGGTCCAGGTGGTGCTGGTCTGTGGACTCTGGTCCAGGTGGTTTTGGTCTGTGGACTCTTTGGTCCAGGTGGTGCTGGTCTGTGGACTCTTTGGTCCAGGTGGTTTTGGTCTGTGGACTCTTTGGTCCAGGTGGTTTTGGTCTGTGGACTCTTTGGTCCAGGTGGTGCTGGTCTGTGGACTCTTTGGTCCAGGTGGTTTTGGTCTGTGGACTCTTTGGTCCAGGTGGTGCTGGTCTGTGGACTCTGGTCCAGGTGGTTTTGGTCTGTGGACTCTTTGGTCCAGGTGGTGCTGGTCTGTGGACTCTTTGGTCCAGGTGGTTTTGGTCTGTGGACCTCTTTGGTCCAGGTGGTGATGGTCTGTGGGCTCTTTGGTCCAGGTGGTGTTGGTCTGTGGACTCTTTGGTCCAGGTGGTGTTGGTCTGTGGACTCTTTGGTCCAGGTGGTTTTGGTCTGTGGACTCTTTGGTCCAGGTGGTGCTGGTCTGTGGACTCTTTGGTCCAGGTGGTTTTGGTCTGTGGACTCTTTGGTCCAGGTGGTGCTGGTCTGTGGACTCTTTGGTCCAGGTGGTTTTGGTCTGTGGACTCTTTGGTCCAGGTGGTGCTGGTCTGTGGACTCTTTGGTCCAGGTGGTTTTGGTCTGTGGACTCTTTGGTCCAGGTGGTTTTTGTCTGTGGACTCTTTGGTCCAGGTGGTGTGGTCTGTAGACTCTTTGGTCCAGGTGGTGATGGTCTGTGGACTCTTTTGTCCTGGTGGTTTTGGTCTGTGGACTCTTGGTCCAGGTGGTTTTTTGGTCTGTGGACTCTTTGGTCCAGGTGGTGCTGTCTGTGACTCTTTGGTCAGGTGGTGCTGGTCTGTGGACTCTTTGGTCAGGTGGTTTGGTCTGTGGACTCTTTGGTCAGGTGGTTTTGGTATGTGGACTCTTTGGTCCAGGTGGTTTGGTCTGTGGGACTCTTTGGTCCAGGTGGTGTTGGTCTGTGGCTCTTTGGTTCCAGGTGGTTTGGTCTGTGGACTCTTTGGTCCAGGTGGTTGGTCTGGGACTCTTTGGTCCAGGTGGTTTTGGTCTGTGGGACTCTTGGTCCAGGTGGTTTTGGTCTGTGGATCTTTTGGTCAGGTGGTGTGGTCTGTGGACTCTTGGTCCAGGTGGTGCTCGGTCTGTGGACTCTTTGGTCCAGGTGGTGCTGGTCTGTGGACTCTTTGGTCCAGGTGGTTGTGCTGGTCTGTGGACTCTTGGTCCAGGTGGTTTTGGTCTGTGGACTCTTTGGTCCAGGTGGTGCTGGTCTGTGGACCTCTTTGGTCCAGGTGGTTGCTGGTCTGTGGACTCTTTGTCAGGTGGTGCTGGTCTGTGGACTCTTTGGTCCAGGTGGTTTGGTCTGTGACTCTTGGTCCAGGTGGTTTTGGTCTGTGGACTCTTGGTCCAGGTGGTGCTGGTCTGTGGACTCTTTGGTCCAGGTTGGTTTTGGTCTGTGACTCTTTGGTCCAGGTGGTTTGGTCTGTGGACTCTTGGTCCAGGTGGTGCTGGTCTGTGGACTCTTTGGTCCAGGTGGTGCTGGTCTGTGGACTCTTTGGTCCAGTGGTGCTTGGTCTGTGACTCTTTGGTCCAGGTGGTTTTGGTCTGGTGACTCTTTGGTCCAGGTGGTTGGTCGGTGGACTCTTTGGTCACAGGTGGTGCTGGTCTTGTGGACTCTTTGGTCCAGGTGGTTTTGGTCTGTGGAACTCTTTGGTCCAGGTGGTGCGGTCTGTGGACCTCTTTGGTCAGGTGGTTTTGGTCTGTGGACTCTTTGGTCCAGTGGTGCTGGGTCTGTGGACTCTTTGGTCCAGGTGGTTTTGTCTGTGACTCTTTGTCCAGGTGGTTTGGGGTCTGTGGACTCTTGGTCCAGGTGGTGCTGGTCTGTGGACTCTTTGGTCCAGGTGGTGCCTGGTCTGTGGACTCTTTGGTCCAGGTGGTGTTGGTCTGTGGACTCTTTGGTCCAGGTGGTGCTGGTCTGTGGACTCTTTGGTCCAGGTGGGGCTGGTCTGTGGACTCTTTGGTCCCAGGTGGTGCTGGTCTGTGGACTCTTTGTCCAGGGGTTTTGGTCTGTGGACTCTTTGGTCCAGGTGGTTTTGGCTGTGGATCTTTGGTCCAGGTGGTGCTGGTCTGTGGACTCTGGTCCAGGTGTTTTGGTCTGTGGACTCTTTGGTCCAGGTGGTGCTGGTCTGTGGACTCTTTGGTCCTGGTGGTCTGTGGACTCTTTGGTCCAGGTGGTTTTGGTCTGTGGACTCTTTGGTCCAGGTGGTGCTGGTCTGTGGACTCTTTGGTCCAGGTGGTTTTGGTCTGTGGACTCTTTGGTCCAGGTGGTGCTGGTCTGTGGACTCTGGTCCAGGTGGTTTGGTCTGTGGACTCTTTGGTCCAGGTGGTGCTGGTCTGTGGACTCTTTGGTCCAGGTGGTTTTGGTCTGTGGACTCTTTGGTCCAGGTGGTGATGGTCTTGTGGACTCTTTGGTCCAGTGGGTTTTGGTCTGTGGACTCTTGGTCCAGGTGGTGTTGGTCTGTGGACTCTTTGGTCCAGGTGGTTTGGTCTGTGGACTCTTTGGTCCAGGTGGTGCTGGTCTGTGGACTCTTTGGTCCAGGTGGTTTTGGTCTGTGGACTCTTTGGTCCAGGTGGTGCTGGTCTGTGGACTCTTTGGTCCAGGTGGTTTGGTCTGTGGACTCTTTGGTCCAGGTGGTGCTGGTCTGTGGACTCTTTGGTCCAGGTGGTTTTGGTCTGTGGACTCTTTGGTCCAGGTGGTTTTTGTCTGTGGACTCTTTGGTCCAGGTGGTGCTGGTCTGTAGAACTCTTTGGTCCAGGTGGTGCTGGTCTGTGGACTCTTTTGTCCTGGTGGTTTTGGTCTGTGGACTCTTTGGTCCAGGTGGTTTTGGTCTGTGGACTCTTTGGTCCAGGTGGTGCTGGTCTGTGGACTCTTTGGTCCAGGTGGTGTTGGTCTGTGGACTCTTTGGTCCAGGTGGTTTGGTCTGTGGACTCTTGGTCAGGTGGTTTTGGTCTGTGGACTCTTTGGTCCAGGTGGTTTTGGTCTGTGGACTCTTTGGTCCAGGTGGTGCTGGTCTGTGGACTCTTTGGTCCAGGTGGTTTTGGTCTGTGGACTCTTTGGTCCAGGTGGTGCTGGTCTGTGGACTCTTTGGTCCAGGTGGTTTTGGTCTGTGGACTCTTTGGTCCAGGTGGTGCTGGTCTGTGGACTCTTTGGTCCAGGTGGTGTTGGTCTGTGGACTCTTTGGTCCAGGTGTGCTGGTCTGTGACTCTTTGGTCCAGGTGGTGCTGTCTGTGCGTCTTTGGTCCAGGTGGTGCTGGTCTGTGACTCTTTGGTCCAGGTGGTTTTGGTCTGTGGACTCTTTGGTCCAGGTGGTGCTGGTCTGTGGACTCTTTGGTCCAGGTGGTTTTGGTCTGTGGACTCTTTGGGTCCAGGTGGTGCTGGTCTGTGGACTCTTTGGTCCAGGTGTTTTGGTCTGTGGACTCTTTGGTTCCAGTGGTGCTGGTCCTGTGGACTCTTGGGTCCAGGTGGTTTTGGTCTGTGGACTCTTGGTCCAGGTGGTTTGGTCTGTGGTCTCTTGGTCCAGGTGGTGCTGGTCTGTGGACTCTTTGGTCCAGTGGTGCTGGTCTGTGGACTCTTTGGTCCAGGTGGTTGTGGTCTGTGGACTCTTTGGTCCAGTGGTGCTGGTCTGGACTCTTTGGTCCAGGTGGTCTGTCTGTGGACTCTTTGGTCCAGGTGGTGTGGTCTGTGGACTCTTTGGTCCAGGTGGTTTGGTCTGTGGACTCTTTGGTCCAGGTGGTTTTGGTCTGTGGACTCTGGTCCAGGTGGTTTGGTCTGTGGACTCTTTGGTCCAGGTGGTGCTGGTCTGTGGACTCTGGTCCAGGTGGTTTTGGTCTGTGGACTCTTTGGTCCAGGTGGTGCTGGTCTGTGGACTCTGGTCCAGGTGGTTTTGGTCTGTGGACTCTTTGGTCCAGGTGGTGCTGGTCTGTGGACTCTTTGGTCCAGGTGGTTTTGGTCTGTGGACTCTTTGGTCCAGGTGGTGATGGTCTGTGGACTCTTTGGTCCAGGTGGTTTTGGTCTGTGGACTCTTTGGTCAGGTGGTGTTGGTCTGTGGACTCTTTGGTCCAGTGGTGTTGGTCTGTGGACTCTTTGGTCCAGTGGTGCTGGTCTGTGGACTCTTTGGTCCAGGTGGTTTTGGTCTGTGGACTCTTTGGGTCCAGGTGTGCTGGTCTGTGGACTCTTTGGTCCAGGTGGTTTTGGTCTGTGACTCTTTGGTCCAGGTGGTTTTTTGTCTGTGGACCTCTTTGGTCCAGGTGGTGCTGGTCTGTAGACTCTTGGTCCAGGTGGGTGCTGGTCTGTGGACTCTTTTGTCCTGGTGGTTTTGGTCTGTGGACTCTTTGGTCCAGGTGGTTTTGGTCTGTGGACTCTTTGGTCCAGGTGGTGCTGGTCTGTGGAACTCTTTGGTCCAGGTGGTGTTGGTCTGTGGACTCTTTGGTCCAGGTGTTTGGGTCTGTGTACTCTTTGGTCCAGGTGGTTTGGTCTGTGGACTCTTTGGTCCAGGTGGTGTTGGTCTGTGGACTCTTTGGTTCCAGGTGGTGCTGGCTGTGGACTCTTTGGTCCAGGTGGTGTTGGTCTGTGGGACTCTTTGGTCCAGGTGGTGCTGGTCTGTGGACTCTTTGGTCCAGGTGGTGCTGGTCTGTGGACTCTTTGGTCCTGGTGGTCTGTGGACTCTTTGGTCCAGCGTGGTGTGTGGTCTGTGGACTCTTTGGTCCAGGTGGTTTGGTCTGTGGACTCTTTGGTCCAGGTGGTTTTGGTCTGTGGACTCTGGTCCAGGTGGTTTTGGTCTGTGGACTCTTTGGTCCAGGTGGTGCTGGTCTGTGGACTCTTTGGTCCAGGTGGTGCTGGTCTGTGGACTCTTTGGTCCTGGTGGTCTGTGGACTCTTTGGTCCTGGTGGTGTTGGTCTGTGGACTCTTGGTCAAGGTGGTCTGTGGACTCTTTGGTCCAGGTGGTTTTGGTCTGTGGACTCTTTGTCAAGGTGGTTTTGGTCTGTGGACTCTGGTCCAGGTGGTTTGGTCTGTGGACTCTTTGGTCCAGGTGGTTTTGGTCTGTGGACTCTTTGGTCCAGTGGTGCTGGTCTGTGGACTCTTTGGTCCCAGGTGGTTTGGGTCGTGGACTCTTTGGTCCAGTGGTTTTGGTCGGTGGGACTCTTTGGTCCAGGTGGTGCTGGTCTGTGGACTCTTTGGTCCAGGTGGTGCTGGTCTGTGGACTCTTTGGTCCAGGTGGTGCTGGTCTGTGAACTCTTTGGTCCAGGTGTGCTGGTCTGTGGACTCTTTGGTCCAGGTGGTTTTGGTCTGTGGACTCTTTGGTCCAGGTGGTGCTGGTCTGTGAACTCTTTGGTCCAGGTGGTGCTGGTCTGTGGACTCTTGGTCCAGTGGTGCTGGTCTGTGGACTCTTTGGTCCAGGTGGTGTTGGTCTGTGGACTCTTTGGTCCAGGTGGGTGCTGGTCTGTGGACTCTTTGGTTCCAGGTGGTGCTGGTCTGTGGACTCTTTGGTCCAGGGTGGTTTTGGTCTGTGTACTCTTTGGTCCAGGTGGTTTTGGTCTGTGGACTCTTTGGTCCAGGTGGTGTTGGTCTGTGGACTCTTTGGTCCAGGTGGTGCTGGTCTGTGGACTCTTTGGTCCAGGTGGTGTTTGGTCTGTGGACTCTTGGTCCAGGGGTGCTGGTCTGTTGGACTCGTTGGTCCAGGTGGTGCTGGTCTGTGGACTCTTTGGTCCTGGGTGGTCTGTGGACTCTTTGGTCCAGTGGTGTTGTCTGTGGACTCTTTGGTCCAGGTGGTTTGGTCTGTGGACTCTTTGGTCCAGGTGGTTTTGGTCTGTGGACGTCTGGTCCAGGTGGTTTGGTCTGTGGCTCTTTGGTCCAGGTGGTGCTGGTCTGTGGACTCCTTTGGTCCAGGTGGTTTGGTCTGTGGACTCTTTGGTCCAGGTGGTTTTGGGGTCTGTGCCTCTGGTCAGGTGGTTTTGGTCTGTGGACTCTTTGGTCCAGGTGGTGCGCTGGTCTGTGGACTCTTTGGTCCAGGTGGTGCTGGTCTGTGGACTCTTTGGTCCTGGTGGTGCTGTGGACTCTTTGGTCCTGGTGGTGTTGGTCCTGTGGACTCTTTGGTCCAGGTGGTCTGTGGACTCTTTGGTCCAGGTGGTTTTCGGTCTGTGGACTCTTTGGTCCATGTGGTTGGGTCTGTGGACTCTTTGGTCCAGGTGGTTTTGGTCTGTGGACTCTTTGGTCCAGGTGGTTTGTGGTCTGTGGACTCTTGGTCCAGGTGGTGCTGGTCTGTGGACTCTTTGGTCCAGGTGGTTTTTGGTCGGTGGACTCTTTGGTCCAGGTGGTTTTGGTCTGTGGACCTCTTTGGTCCAGGTGGTGCTGGTCTGTGGACTCTTTGGTCCAGTGGTGCTGGTCTGTGGACTCTTTGGTCCAGGTGGTTTTGGTCTGTGGACTCTTTGGTCCGAGTGGTGCTGGTCTGTGGACTCTTTGGTCAGGTGGTTTTGGTCGGGTACTCTTTGGTCCAGGTGGTTGCTGGTCTGTGGACTCTTTGGTCCAGGTGGTCTGGTTGTGGATCTCTTTGGTCCAGGTGGTTTTGGTCTGTGGACTCTTGGTCCAGGTGGTTCTGGTCTGTGGACCTCTTTGGTCCAGGTGGCTGGTCTGTGGACTCTTTGGTCCAGGTGGTGCTGGTCTGTGGACTCTTTGGTCCAGGTGGTTTTGGTCGGTGACTCTTTGGTCCAGGTGGTGCTGGTCTGTGGACTCTTTGGTCCAGGTGGTGCTGGTCTGTGGACTCTTTGGTCCAGGTGGTTTTGGTCTGTGGACTCTTTGGTCCAGGTGGTGCTGGTCTGTGGACTCTTTGGTCCAGGTGGTTTTGGTCTGTGGACTCTTTGGTCCAGGTGGTGCTGGTCTGTGGACTCTTTGGTCCAGGTGGTTTTGGTCTGTGGACTCTTTGGTCCAGGTGGTGCTGGTCTGTGGACTCTTTGGTCCAGGTGGTGCTGGTCTGTGGACTCTTTGGTCCAGGTGGTGCTGGTCTGTGGACTCTTTGGTCCAGGTGGTGCTGGTCTGTGGACTCTTTGGTCCAGGTGGTGCTGGTCTGTGGACTCTTTGGTTCAGATTCCAGTTCAGGTGTTTTTTTTTTCTAAAACCAGGAATGAACTGACGATGAAAGAGTCAATCACGGGGGCAAACGTAGCGTCTGGTTTGTCGTCGTCATGGAAACCTGCTGTACTTTCTTTCTGCAGTGTCCGTTTCCGGGGCCTCTGCAGTTCCACACATTCCTCTTTTTTCCGTCAGGTCTGTTTCTCTGGCTTTTCCCCACAGTCATTACGTTTACGTTTTGCTGTTTTCAGGCCAAAACAGTTATTAATTCGCGGAAATGAGTGAATTTGAAGAAACAGAACTGAGGTCTGTGTACGCGGAATGGGATGAATGCGTTTTTTTCGTGTTTTCTGGTGGTTTTTCGCAGAAATGACGCTCGTATTTTACTGGAACCACAGAGTTTTTCGACCTTTGACTGGAATCACTTCTGTTTTGGACACTGGTTGTTGTTTTGTGTCGTTGTGTTTTTTTTTTCTGTGTTTCTTGGTCATTTCGACTCAGTCGTTGTTGTTGGTTTTATCGCCGCTTTAATGCGTCGTCTGATCTGTTTTTCAGACTCATTAAATAATTGTCTCGTATTTAAAGTGCCTGTTTATGTCGATTTGTTTCAGTCTGAAGTGTTTTTTTTTTTTACTGGCATTTGGACGAAACTGTTCAATATGAGTTTCATTAACCTGTACAGACCCAGAGCTGCTGTTGGCTCATTCCCCAGTGAATATGCCAATCAATCCCAGTTTATTTATGTAACACTTTACAACAACATAAAGAAATCCAAGGGTTTTATCTAAAAACAGGATTAAATTAGACAATAGAAACAGCGTTTCTCTTCAATTAACCTTTTCTTAAGTGATTTATCATTTCTTCTAATATTATCCTCTGTAGTTTATTTTTCAGTGTAAATCCTGTATTTTCTTATGTTTAATTCACTGATCATATGGGATTAATCAGTCCATCTCAGATTAAAGTTGAAGGTTATTACATGAAAAACAGAGAAAACTGAAGAAAAGGGAATTTTACACAAATATATGAGTCATTGAAAGTCAAACCCAGTGTGTCCATCCACTGGCACTGGTCCAACTGCATGGGTTTGACTGGAGAATGAATGCTGTAGAAGATGACGGTGTTTCCACGGTAACTATGGAGCCTCTGAGCGTCCAAATATGGTCATATCTGATGACCATGAAAAGATGAAGTACTGTATTTTACACCAATTATTGACATGGATTGATCAGATTAGTGGATCAGCAGGAATTAAACAGTTTAGATCAGTAGATGGGTCTGGTTAAAGGTGGACGTTTGGGTTAAAGGTGGACGTTTGGGTCTGTAAGGGTTAAAGGTGGACGTTTGGGTTAAAGGTGGACGTTTGGGTCTGTGAGGGTTAAAGGTGGACGTTTGGGTTAAAGGTGGACGTTTGGGTTTAAGGGTTAAAGGTGGACGTTTGGGTTAAAGGTGGACGTTTGGGTCTGTGAGGGTTAAAGGTGGACGTTTGGGTTAAAGGTGGACGTTTGGGTCTTTAAGGGTTAAAGGTGGACGTTTGGGGTTAAGGTGGACGTTTGGGTTAAAGGTGGACGTTTGGGTTAAAGGTGGACGTTTGGGTCTTTAAGGGTTAAAGGTGGACGTTTGGGTCTTTAAGGGTTAAAGGTGGACGTTTGGGTCTGTAAGGGTTAAAGGTGGACGTTTGGGTCTGTAAGGGTTAAAGGTGGACGTTTGGGTCTGTAAGGGTTAAAGGTGGACGTTTGGGTCTGTAAGGTTAAAGGTGGACGTTTGGGTCTGTAAGGGTTAAAGGGGTGGTCGTTTGGGTCTGTAAGGGTTAAAGGTGGACGTTTGGGTCTGTAAGGGTTAAAGGAGGATGTTTGGGTCTTTAAGGGTTAAAGGTGGACGTTTGGGTCTGTAAGGGTTAAAGGAGGATGTTTGGGTCTTTAAGGGTTAAAGGTGGACGTTTGGGTCGGTAAGGATTAAAGGAGGACGTTTGGGTCTTTAAGGGTTAAAGGTGGACGTTTGGGTGTTTAAGGGTTAAAGGTGGACGTTTGGGTCTTAAGGGTTAAAGGTGGAGCGTTTGGGTCTGTAAGGGTTAAAGGTGGACGTTTGGGTCTGTAAGGGTTAAAGGTGGTCGTTTGGGTCTGTAAGGGTTAAAAGGAGGATGTTTGGGTCTGTAAGGGTTAAAGGGGACGTTTGGGTCTGTAAGGGTTAAAGGAGGATGTTTGGGTCTTTAAGGTTAAAGGTGGACGTTTGGGTCTGTAAGGGTTGAAAGGTGGACGTTTGGGTCTGTAAGGGTTAAAGGTGGACGTTTGGGTCTTTAGGGTTAAAGGAGGACGTTTTGGGTCTGTAAGGAGTTAAGGAGGACGTTTGGTCTTTAAGGGTTAAAGGTGGACGGTTGGGTGTTGTAAGGGTTTAAAGGTGGACGTTTGGGTCCTGTAAGGTTAAAGTGGAGGTTTGGGTCTTTAAGGGTTAAAGGTGGACGTTTGGGTCTGTAAGGGTTAAAGGTGGTACGTGTTGGGTCTGTAAGGGTTAAAGGTGGACGTTTGGGTCTTTAAGGGTTAAAGGAGGACGTTTGGGTCTGTAAGATTAAAGGAGGACGTTTGGGTCTTTAAGGGTTAAAGGTGGTACGTTTGGGTGTTTAAGGGTTAAAGGTGGACGTTTGGGTCTGTAAGGGTTAAAGGTGGACGTTTGGGTCTGTAAGGGTTAAAGGTGGTCGTTTGGGTCTTTAAGGGTTAAAGGTGGACGTTTGGGTCTGTAAGGGTTAAAGGTGGTCGTTTGGGTCTGTAAGGGTTAACCTGAACAGTTTGTGTTGTTCTTGCTGCAGATGAAGAAATAATCGCAAATAACTATTGTATAATTGTGATAAAATGGTTCAAAGGTCATCACATTCAACCTAAACTTCCAGAAAATATGTTAAAGTCTGGTTCAAGATCAACTTTTCAGAGAATTTTCACTTGTTCCATTGGCAGATGTTTTGCTTAATGCAATATATTTTTTAATTGTTTATATATATATATTATATTGTAACTTTGTTTTTTTGCTTAATTGAAGATTTTTTTCTTGAATGTAGCACAAAAAAAATTAAGCAAAAAATCATGAATTAGGAAAAAAAATCTCAATTAAGCAAAAAAAAAAGATTCAATTACACAAAAAAATTCTTCAATTAAGCAAAAAAAAAAATCTCGAATTAAGCAAAACAAACCTTGAATTAAACCATAAATCTTGATATAGCAAAGAAATCTCAAATTATGCAAAAAAAAATCTGGAATTAAGTTAAAAAAAAGGTAAATTACAGCAAAAAAAATTTGAATTAAGCAAAAACATAAATCTGGAATTAAGCAAAAAAAAAATCTGAATTAAGCAAAAAAAAAATTGAATCACAGAAACAAAAAACTTGAATTGAGTAAAAAAAAAAAAAAAAACTTCAGCAAAAAAAAACAAACCTTGAATTAAGCAAAAAAAAAAAACCCTCTTCCAGTGGAATGGGTGTAAATGCTGTTGTTCAGATCAGTGTGACTCTTTTTTTCAGATCTGTCGTCTGTGTTCAGTACTTCTGTCTGTGTTCAGTTCTTCTGTCTGTGTTCAGTTCTTCTGTCTGTGAATCAGTTCTTCTGTCTGTGTTCAGTTCTTCTGTCTGTTCAGTTCTTCTGTCTGTGAATCAGTTCTTCTTTCTGTTCAGTTCTTCTGTCTGTGTTCAGTTCTTCTGTCTGTTCAGTTCTTCTGTCTGTGAATCAGTTCTTCTGTCTGTGTTCAGTTCTTCTGTCTGTTCAGTTCTTCTGTCTGTTCAGTTCTTCTGTCTGTTCAGTTCTTCTGTCTGTGTTCAGTTCTTCTGTCTGTTCAGTTCTTCTGTCTGTGAATCAGTTCTTCTGTCTGTTCAGTTCTTCTGTCTGTTCAGTTC
>NC_043958.1:437482-439982 GCF_902148855.1 Sphaeramia orbicularis
TACAAATCGTACCAAATGTTCACACATCGATGAATCAGTCTTTGAACGTGAAAGACCGAATGATATGACATTTATTGCGATCATCGTTAATTTCCGCTACGATATCCTGTGGTAAATATTTGTCATTACATTGTCCCAAACATCGTAAAACTGTTAAAAGTATTTCGTAGACTTTCAGACTTTTGCTGAAATCATTACGACGCAGACGACGAGTCAGAACGAGCTGTAAAACATCGTAGATTCCTGAGCTCCGATGACGTCCTCCGACACCGTTTGAACATCCAGTACGTGTTCATTAAAGGCCTGGAAGTGTCCGCACCTCAATAACCCGCTGATCTGAAGCCGGTTCTGTGTTTTCGCGCGGCCCTCGAACACCACACAGCTGCAGCTCTCTTCACCCACTTACAGTGAAATGAGAAGAGCCTCGCTAATTGCCTTGTAAGTATCGCAGAAAGCAGCTGGAGATTAGCAATAACAGCTAATTATCCACGCTAACGTTGAAATCAAAGACGGCGCATGAGAATAAACACCCCGACCGCTGGTTATAAATCTTTATGAAGCGCCGCGTTGTCACGTCTCCAGCTTTTTAAAGGTCCGGTCGGAGTTCCAAATCCCAGCCCAAGCCACGTCTGCATCACCTGGAAAAAAGAAAAACAAACTTCTTAATTCAACATGGAGGAATGTTTCCACTCATAATGTTTGGAGTCAGTTAAACAGGGTTCCTACGCAACTATGGAAAAGTACGGAATTTGATTTTATAAGTTTCCAGGTCTGGAAAAGTCTGGAAAATGGAAACAAATGAATGGAAAAATGTTCCTGTTTCCAGACTGTTAAAACTGTTCTGTTTTTCGAAAACATCCGATTATAAATATGTAAAAGAAATGCATGGATCCCTCTGTCTTGTTTTATTTTCAGCTAAAATGTTTGTGTGAGACGCATCCCAGAAAACATTGAGGTAGATTGACAGTTGAATGCCCCGCCTTCTGCTCTCCTCCTCCTCCTACACATTTTAAGCCCCGCCCAGGTGTCATCAGGTTTCACTGCTGCTTTGACGGACAGGTGACGTCCACACACTGTAGATATTCAACATGCCTTTGTGTGGTCGCTGGCAGAACGACGGATGGATGGGTGGATGGGTGGGTGGGTGGATGGATGGAAGGATGGATGGGTGGAAGGAATTTTGCACAGATGTCCAATGGAAAAGTGACTAGTGATGCTAAAGATGGAATTTGTCAAAAATGTGGAAAAAAAAGGTATAACAATGTGTAAATGTTGCAAAGACAGATGAAATTAAAAACAACACAAAAAATATGTCAGAAGATGGAAAAGTCACACAAAAGCTAAAATTTGGCAAAAGATGCGACAATGAAAAGTTTGCAAAAATCCTTGTGGCTGTTGTTTTCATTAACAGTTTCTGAAAACATCTTCTTCTGAACTATTGTCAAATTTTATTTGTCTGTTCTTTGGGACAATGTCCACAAAGTTTGGTCGCAGTTTTGACAAATTTAGATTTTCACATTTTTGACAGATTTGTATGTGTGGACACACCAGGAAACTGAATTATTTTATAATTTAGTACGAGATGGAGGGGTAATATATAAGAATAATGAATATATCTGTAAATAAACATCATGTTATTTTTGTCGACATGTTTATGGAATGACTTCTCGTGTCGTCTCGTGATAATAAATAAACAAATCATCACATTTGTGACTTAATGGAAAAACCAACTTTACGCACTTGTGTTTTTTCGACATATAGTAAATATCGGTAAAGTTTTGGACATATTTCCAATGGAAAAGTGACTTGGGAGTCAATTTATTAATCTAATTTGTATATTATGACATCACAGGCCATCAGGCCGTCAGGCCATATTGGATTGCGTAACTTTTCATATAATTGAACTTGGAGCATATTTACACGGAGACTTTGTGTGTTTTATTTTTTCACCTTATCCTTAAAATAAATGAACTTAAACATTAGTAAAAGTAAAATGCAGTAAGTTTTACACAATTAGACTAAAGGACGACACAGGATTTAAATGAAAACAGAAGTCTGAAAAAGTCAATAAACTCGAAGACCATGACATGGACTGGAACCAGAACCCACATCCTTTTCCACCTTTGGACATATTTTTGTGTTGTTTTTAATTTCATCTGTCTTTGCTACATTTATGCAGTTTAGCATCACTAGTCACTTTTCCATTGGACATCTGTGCAAAATTTTACTGATATTTACCAAATGTCGAAAAAACAGAAGTGTGTACAGTAAAGTCGGTTTTTCCATTAAATCACAAATGTGTTGATTTGTTTATTATCGTGAGACGACACGAGAAGTCGTTCCATAAACATGGTGACAAATGTAAACATGGTGTTTATTTACAGATATATTCATTATTCTTATATATTACCCCTCCATCTCGTACTAAATTATAAAATAATTCAGTTTCCTGGTGTGTCCACACATACAAATCTGTCAAAAATGTGAAAATCTAAATTTG